>NW_028160786.1:0-30607 GCF_964263955.1 Coregonus lavaretus
CAGACAGAGAACAGGAGAACTACATGACATCATAATACTAATTACCAACCTGTTAACGACCCTCCTGGCCCTACCCCCTGACCTAAACAGCTGGCCGGGTAACCCTGTGGGACGGGGAGGGAGGGCAGCAGACAGCGTTGGCTTGGTTTCACCTGGACAGCAGATCATTATCTGAGTGTGTTAAGTCAGCAGCTCCACCACACTGTGTGTGTCCTGTAGAGAGGAAGCCTCTGTTTTCTAACGGCTCCTCCCATTTACCACCCAAATCATTCCCTTCAACCTTTCCCCCCCTCCTCCTCCTCGTCTCCACCCCCTTCTCCTCCATCACTCATCCCCTCTGTTCCTCTCTCCACTCTCCCATCCTCCCTCTTTCATTCTGTCCTCCGTGTCTCGTTCCGTTTATTCACTGTGAGTTCATAAATGTTGTGTGGTAGAGTACCTCTACCTCTCTTCAGCTGATCCCAATACAGCCTGTCTGACTGCTGCTGGGGACCTGTGGAGCGCACACACACACACACACACACACACACACACACGCACACACACACACACACACACACACACACACACACACACACACACACACACACACGCACACACACACACACACACACACACACACACACACACACGCGCGCACGCACGCACGCACACACACACACACACACACACACACACACACACACACACACACACACACGCACACACACGCACGCACACACACACACACCACACACACACACACACACACACACACGCACACACACGCCACGCGCACCAGCCGACCACGCCAGACGCAGACACACACAGACACACATACACAGACACAGACACACAACACACACACACACACAACACATACACAGACACACACACAGACACACACACACACACACACGCACACGCAGACGCAGACACAGACACACACACACACACGCAGACGCACACGCAGACACACACACACGCACACACGCACACACAGACACAGACACACACACAGACACAACACACACACACACACACAGACACACACGCAGACACAGACACACACACAGACACACACACACACACACGCAGACACATACACAGACACACACGCAGACACAGACACACACCTCCTTGTAACTAGACATTAACACCTGACAAGCAGAACACCTCTAGGTAGAACCACTATTAGTCCCTGACAGATGCATGACACTTAGTGTTAATAGGAGTACACTGTCTCAATGATGTCAATTCAATCTCCTATCATTGTACATAGAGAGTAGAACCAAGACAATGAAGAATATATTTTTTGTCAATTACTGTTCATTAGAATCTAATCCAAAAGTGACAATTATATTCTAGAATATGTCAACATAAATTTTTTGGACATAAATCAAACTTCATATTTCTCTCTCTCTCCGTGTGTGAGTACCTCTCTCTCTCTCTCTCTCTCTCTTTCTCTTTCTCTCTCTCTCTCTCTGTGAGTACCTCTGTGTCTCTCCATATATTTCCTCTCTCTCTCTCTCTCTCTCTCACTCTCTCTCTCTCTCTCTCTCTCTCTCTCTCTCTCTCTCTCTCTCTCTCTCTTAATTAAATTAAATTCAAATAGCTTTTTTAGCATGGGAAACATATGTTTACATTTCCAAAGCAAGTGAAATGGATAAACAAAAGTGAAATAAACAATAAAAAGTGAACAGAAAATATTACACTCACAAGTTCCAAAATAATAAAGTAATGTCAAATGTCATATTATGTCTATGTACAGTATTGTAACGACGTGTAAAGAGTTACAACACAAGTACAAAAGGGAAAATAAATCAACATAAATATGGGTTGAATTTACAAAGGTGTTTGTTTTTCACTGGTAGCCCTTTTCTTGTGGCAACAGGTCACAAATCTTGCTGCTGTGGTATTTCACCCAATAGATATGGGAGTTTATCAAAATTGGATTTGTTTTCGAATTCTTCGTGGGTCTGAGTAATCTGAGGGAAATATGTGTCTCTAATATGGTCATACATTTAGCAGGAGGTTAGGAAGTGCAGATCAGTTTCCACCTCATTTTGTGGGCAGTGTGCACATAGCTTGTCTTCTCTTGAGAGCCAGGTCTGCCTATGGCGGCCTTTCTCAATAGCAAGGCTATGCTCACTGAGTCTGTACATAGTCAAAGCTTTCCTTAAGTTTGGGTCAGTCACAGTAGTCAGGTATTCTGCCACTGTGTACTCTCTGTTTAGGGCCAAATAGCATTCTAGTTTGCACATTTATTTGTGTTAATTCTTTCCAATGTGTCAAGTAATTCTCTTTTTGTTTTCTCATGATTTGGTTGGGTCTAATTGTGTTGCTGTCCTGGGGCTCTGTGGGGTCTGTTTGTGTTTGTGAACAGAGCCCCAGGACTAGCTTGCTTAGGGGACTCTTCTCCAGGTTAATCTCTCTGTAGGTGATGGCTTTGTTATGGAAGGTTTGGGAATCACTTCCTTTTAGGTGGTTGAAGGTTTTAACAGATTTTTTCTGGATTTTGATAATTAGCGGGTATTGGCCCAATTCTGCTCTGCATGCATTATTCGGTGTTTTACGTTGTACACAGAGGATATTTTTGCAGAATTCTGCATGCAGTCTCAATTAGGTGTTTGTCCCATTTTATGAATTATTGGTTGGTGACCCCAGACCTCACAACCATAAAGGGCAATGGGTTCTATAACTGATTCAAGTATTTTTAGCCAGATCCTTAATGGTAAGTCGAATTTTATGTTCCTTTTGATGGCATAGAAGGCCCTTCTTGCCTTGCCTCTCAGATCGTTCACAGCTTTGTGGAAGTTACCTGTGGCGCTGATGTTTAGACAGAGGAATGTATAGTTTTTTGTGTGCTCTAGGGCAACGGTGTCTAGATAGAATTTGTATTTGTGGTCCTGGCAACTGGACTTTTTTTGGAACACCATTATTTTTGTCTTACTGATATTTACTGTCAGGGCCCAGGTCTGACAGAATCTGTGCAGAATATCTAGTTGCTGCTGTAGGCCCTCCTTGGTTGGGGACAGAAGCACCAGATCATCAGCAAACAGTAGACATTTAACTTCAGATTCTATTAGGGTGAGGCCGGGTACTGCAGACTGTTCTAGTGCCCTCGCCAATTCGTTGATATATATGTTGAAGAGGGTGGGGCTTAAGCTGCATCCCTGTCTCACCCCACGGCCCTGTGGAAAGAAATGTGTGTATTTTTTGCCAATTTTAACCGCACACTTGTTGTTTATGTACATTAATTTTATAATGTCGGAAGTTTTTCCCCTAACACCACTTTCCATCAATTTGTGTAGCAGACCCTCATGCCAAATTGAGTCAACAAAGCATGAGAAGACTTTGCCTTTGTTTTGGTTTGTTTGTTTGTCAATTAGGGTCTGTCGTACGGTAATTTGGTAAAAAAACAATTTGACATTTGCTCAGTACATTGTTTTCACTGAGTAAATGTACTAGTCTGCTGTTAATGATCATGCAGAGGATTTTCCCAAGGTTGCTGTTGACGAATATCCCACTGTATTTATTGGGGCCAAATTTGTCTCCACTTTTGTGTATTGAGGTTATCAGTCCTTGGTTCCAAATATTGGGGAAGATGCCAGAGCTGAGGATGATGTTAAAGAGTTTAAGTATAGCCGATTGGAATTTGTGGTCTGTATATTTTATCATTTCATTGAGGATACCATCAACACCAAAGGCCTTTCTGGGTTGTAGGGTTTGTATTTTGTCCTGTAGTTCATTCAATGTAATTGTAGAATCCAGGGGTTTCTGGTAGTCTTAATAGCTGATTCTAAGATTTGTAATTGATCGTGTATATGTTTTTGCTGTTTGTTCTTTGTTATAGAGACAAAAAGATTGGAGAAGTGGTTTACCCAAACATCTCCATTTAGGATAGATAGTGCTTCGTGTTGTTGTTTGTTTATTTTCTTCCAATTTTCCAGAAGTGGTTAGAGTCTATGGATTCTTCAATTACATTGAGCTGATTTCTGACATGCGGTTCCTTCTTTTTCCGTAGTGTATTTCTGTATTGTTTTAGCGATTCACCATAGTGAAGGCGTAGGCTCAGGTTTTCTGGGTCTCTATGTTTTTGGTTGGATAGGTTTCTCAATTTCTTACTTAGGTTTTTGCATTCTTCATCAAACCATTTGTCATTGTTGTTAATTTTCTTAGGTTGTCTCCCTCCTCTCTCTCTCTCTCTCTCTCTCTCTCTCTCTCTCTCTCTCTCTCTCTCTCTCTCTCTCTCTCTCTCTCTTCTTTCTTTCTATTCTCTCGCTCTCTCACACACACATACACAAACACACACGCACACTGCACACACAAGTAAAAACCCACATGCAAAAACCGACATGTGGGTGCATTTAAGTGTGTCCAGTTTTCCGTATTAACCATCGCTAGAGGTCAGGATCAGAGTACTAATGCCTTATCACTGATGCACCATGGGTAACCTTATTACTGACAGTTTAGTGCTGGCACACAAACAAACACTGGTGCGCACAGTACGCACAGTGTACACACAGGCTACACACACACACACACACACACACACACACACACACACACAAACACACACACACACACTGAGAGGGGTGGAGGTAAACCGATTGCCTCAGGGTAATGTTTAACACCGATCACGCCTGAACCCCAGCGATCAGTACGACACACGCACACACACGCCTCCCAACACACACAGTCTGTCTTACTACAGGGCAGTCTGTTAGTCTATAACCAGTCTATAACCAGTCTGTCTTACTGCAGGGCAGTCTGTTAGTCTATAACCAGTCTATAACCAGTCTGTCTTACTACAGGGCAGTCTGTTAGTCTATAACCAGTCTATAACCAGTCTGTCTTACTACAGGGCAGTCTGTTAGTCTATAACCAGTCTATAACCAGTCTGTCTTACTGCAGGGCAGTCTGTTAGTCTATAACCAGTTCTATAACCAGTCTGTCTTACTGCAGGGCAGTCTGTTAGTCTATAACCAGTCTATAACCAGTCTTTCTTACTACAGGGCAGTCTGTTAGTCTATAACCAGTCTATAACCAGTCTGTCTTACTACAGCGCAGTCTGTTAGTCTATAACCAGTCTATAACCAGTCTGTCTTACTACAGGCAGTCTGTTAGTCTATAACCAGTCTATAACAAGTCTGTCTTACTGCAGGGCAGTCTGTTAGTCTATAACCAGTCTATAACCAGTCTGTCTTACTGCAGGGCAGTCTGTTAGTCTATAACCAGTCTATAACCAGTCTGTCTTACTGCAGGGCAGTCTGTTAGTCTATAACCAGTCTATAACCAGTCTGTCTTACTGCAGGGCAGTCTGTTAGTCTATAACCAGTCTATAACCAGTCTGTCTCACTACAGGGCAGTCTGTTAGTCTATAACCAGTCTATAACCAGTGTGTATAGGCCAGTCTATCATCAGTGTGTATATGTCTGACAGCGGGTTGCTTTGTTAAAGGCTGATGAGTAGAGTTGTTGATAGGGGGAGCAGCTTGTGTCTCTGGGGAGAGGGGGAGGAAGGAGGGGAGGAGGAGGAGACGGGGAGGGGGGGGGGGGGGGGTAAGATGATAATTACGGGGGGAACTTGGACTCAATCTGTCCATGTACGCCCCCTTCACACACACACCCTCCTCCTCCGTTCTCTCTTTCAGAGGGAGGACTTGATTAGGACACTTACACTCTGCCCCCTCCTTTGTCCTTCTGTCTCACTCTCTCTTTCTTTCTCCTCTTGACTCTTTTCTTTTCACGCTCCCTTTATTTCTGTTCCATCACGTAGATCAGCCTGGTGGGGTGTGTGTGTGTGTCTGTGTGTGTGTGTCTGTGTGTGTGTGTCTGTGTGTGTGTGTCTGTGTGTGTGTGTCTGTGTGTCTGTGTGTGTGCAACCACTTCACCCCCAGCACAGAGCTGACATCTGCTGGTCAGAAAGGGATACGCAGAGGGGGAGAAAACAAGAGAAGAAAGAGGAAAGAAGAAGAAGAAGAAGAAGAAGAAGAAAAGAAGAAGAGAAGAAGAAGAAGAGAAGAAGAAGAAGAAGAAGAAGAAGAAGATGCAAGAAGATGCGAGAAGAGAGTAAACAAAAATGAAGAAAGTTGCGAAGAGAACAGAGGCCTGTAGAGAGAGGAGAGAGAGAACAGGAGAACAGAGGCCTGTAGAGAGAGGAGAGAGAGAACAGGAGAACATAGGCCTGTAGAGAGAGGAGAGAGAGAACAGGAGAACATAGGCCTGTGTCTGTGAGGTTAGAGAGAGTTCTGTCTCACTCTGTAATAACTGGACCTGGAGGTGGTAATGACTTCTATAGCTGGTACTAAATGAGAGAGGGGAGGAGAGAGAGAGAGGAGAGAAAGAGAGAGAGGGAGAAAGAGAGAGGAGGGAGAGAGAGAGAGAGAGGAGAGAGAGAGAGAGAGAGAGAGAGAGAGAGAGAAGAGAGAGAGAGAGAGAGAGAGAGAGAGAGAGAGAGAGAGAAAGAGAGAGGAGGGAGAGAAGAGAGAAGAGAGCGAGAGAGAGAGAGAGAGAGAGAGAGAGAGAGAGAGAGAGAGAGAGAGAGAGGGAGAGAGAGAGGGAGAGAGAGTGGAGAGAGAGAGAGATGAGAGAGAGATAGAGGAGAGAGATAGAGAGAGAGAGATAGAGAGAGATAGAGAGAGAGATAGAGAGAGGAGGGACATATAGAGAGAGGAGGAAAGAGGGAGAGGAAGAGAGAGAAACAGCAATTAGAACAAGGGAGCGAAACGGAGGAGTGTGACTTCCTGTAGAAATTATGGTTGGCAAACACACACACACAGACTGACAGTGTGATTGGTCATTAGCATGGCTCTGGTGATAATAATAGAATCATAATGATGACATGTTCTATGTGTTTATTGCTCTGTTATTTTTAACTTCATCCATCTCTTTCAAAAAATAACTTTGTTGCTCTTTCTCTCCCTGGAATTCTACCATTCATCAGAAGCCAAACAAGTTAGGTCCAGGTTTTCACCCTGTGTGCGCACGTGTGTGTGTCTGTAGTTTTGGGGTCCTGCGTTGTGTTTGTCCAGCTGTGCTTGCCTTACCTTACGCTCCACTAAGCTCTAATGTCCCACACGGTTCCAGCATGAGTTTTCCATCCTCTAAAATAGCCTCCTCTCTCTCTCTCTCTCTCTCTCTCTCTCTCTCTCTCTCTCTCTCTCTCTCTCTCTCCTCTCTCTCTCTCTCTCTCTCTCTCTCTCTCCTCTCTCTCTCTCTCTCTCTCTCTCTCTCTCTCTCTCTCTCTCTCTCTCTTTCGTGTGCTCTCTCTCGTGTGCTCTCTCTCTCTCCCTCTCCCTCTCCCTCCCTCCCTCCCTCCCTCCCTCCCTCCCTCCCTCCCTCTCTCCCTCCCTTCCTTCCTTCCTTCCTTCCTCCCTCCCTCCCCTCCCTCCCTCCCTCCCTCCCTCTAAGTCCAGAGACATGTCATAAAAATGTCATCACCAAATAAAAGACAAGAAAATAAAAAGCTGATATTTTTGGAGGTAAATTGACAGGCGTCTCTGTTTGTGTTTCTGACTAAATGGACACGTTGATCTGGAGGAGGTCAGAGCGGTGTGAGTGTGTGGTGTGACCAGGTTAGGGAGGTTTCACTGTTACTCTGACTACATTCCCATTTATATCACTATAACTAGTAATCCTAATGAGAGAGAGAGGGAAATAGAAGGGGAGGATGGAGGGAGAGAAGGGTTGGAGAAAGAGTGAAGGAAGAGAAGGAGAGAGAGAGAGAGGGAGGTAGTGAGTGAGTAAGGGGGAAGGAGGGAGGGAGAGCGAGAGAAGGAGAGAGAGGAGGGAGTCTTTTCTTGAGGACGGTAGACATCACTTCATCCTTAATTAGCCGTCATCAGCTCAGTTCCTCTGAGCGACCAGACTAATAATTAATGATCAAACTACCTCTCTCTCTCACACACACACACGCACGCACACGCACACACACACACACACACACACACACACACACACACACACACACATGCACGCACGCAAGCGCTAAAAGGAAGGGAACGAGAGAGCAAAGTAGAAGAAAATTAAAAGTAATTCTGCTCATTCAGTTAGAGAGAGAGAGAGCGGTGAAAGGAGCAGTTGTCATTTAAGTCAATGAGGGGAGACTGGCCTGCTCTGCTCAGGAATTAAATGAATCATCTAGAAATAACAGGGATGATGAGGTGGGAAGGCTTTCTCTGCTTGACCCTACTCTCTCTCTCTCTACATTCTACACAAGTCATTTATGATGTCACAATGATGTCTACATTCTACACAAGCCATTTATGATGTCACAAAGATATTTACATTATACACAAGCCATTTATGATGTCACAATGACATCTGGACCATCTGTCTCTTTTGTGATGTCACAGTTCCATGTACAATCTACAGAAGCCCTTTGTGATGTCACAAAGCTTTTGTTCTATAATCACTACAGCCAAATGGAGCTGCGATAGAGTTACAGTACAGCGATTGAGTATGAACCCAATGGTTATGTGAGTGCGTACACGTGTGTGTGTTTGTGTGTGTGTACATGTGTGTGTACATGTGTGTGCGTGTGTCTGTATGCATAGTTACTGTGTGTATATCAGGACCAATTAGAGAGGAACCCAGTGTATGTGGACATATGTGCTCCGGGGGACGGCTGATCCAGCGCACCGCGGGGAGGCCCTGTAGGGAGAGCTATCACAGGCAGGCGAGTGGGCCACACTGGAGCCAGCCTGGAGCCACCATGGAGGCATGTTATGGTCACAGCACCCCAAGAGCCTGGCTCAGTTTCCCCCTGCCCTGTTTGGAGTGGCAGCGAGCTGTGGAAACTACAGACACACAGACCACAAAGCAACCTGTCCTCTCTCCAAATATGTGTGTGTGTGTGTGTGTGTGTGTGTGTGTGTGTGTGTGTGTGGGGGGGGGGGGGGGTTTAACAGGATGACTTTATTATTCCTGTGCCATGTGTTCCCCTCAACACAATATAATAAATAGAATGATAATAGAAGTAGACGGTAGGCGGTAGGCGGTAGGCGGTAGGCGGTAGGCGGTAGGCGGTAGGCGGTAGGCGGTAGGCGGTAGGCAGTAGGCGGTAGGCGGTAGGTGGTAGGCAGTAGACAGTTGACAGTAGGCAGTTAGAAGGCTTGAGATAAGGTTGGGTAGTCTGTATGTCTGACACAATACAGAGACTCCAACTGATGAACGGTCTTTATAGATCATTAACGTATGTCTTATTTAAAGCCATAGAAAGTTGTTTGCAATTTTAGTTTAATCCGCCAGAAAAGAAAGAACAAATAATACAAGAAATATGATGGTTAAACTCAAATATACTAATTTATTTAAAAAAACTGCTGGGTGATTTGAAAAGTCATAGTCAATCGATCAATAATATAATAATGCTTTTAGCAAAATCTGTAGAAACTATGAGAATATAAAGCTTCAGAAGTTTGTTGAAAAATATACGGCAAATAAAAATCAAAACTCATTTACATTTACATTTACGTCATTTAGCAGACGCTCTTATCCAGAGCGACTTACAAATTGGTGCATTCACCTTATAGCCAGTGGGATAACCACTTTAAAATATATATATATCTTTTTTTTTTCTTTCTTTCTTTGGGGTGGGGTAAGGGGGGGTAGAAGGATTACTTCATCCTATCCCAGGTATTCCTTAAAGAGGTGGGGTTTCAAGTGTCTCCGGAAGGTGGTGAGTGACTCCGCTGTCCTGGCGTCGTGAGGGAGCTTGTTCCACCATTGGGGTGCCAGAGCAGCGAACAGTTTTGACTGGGCTGAGCGGGAACTGTGCTTCCGCAGAGGTAGGGGGGCCAGCAGGCCAGAGGTGGATGAACGCAATGCCCTCATTTGGGTGTAGGGACTGATCAGAGCCTGAAGGGTCGGAGGTGCCATTCCCCTCACAGCTCCGTAGGCAAGCACCATGGTCTTGTAGCAGATGCGAGCTTCAACTGGAAGCCAGTGGAGTGTGCGGAGGAGCGGGTTGACGTGAGAGAACTTGGGAAGGTTGAACACCAGACGGGCTGCGGCATTCTGGATGAGTTGTAGGGGTTTAATGGCACAGGCAGGGAGCCCAGCCAACAGCGAGTTGCAGTAATCCAGACGGGAGATGACAAGTGCCTGGATTAGGACCTGTGCCGCTTCCTGTGTAAGGCAGGGTCGTACTCTCCGAATGTTGTAGAGCATGAACCTACAGGATCGGGTCACCGCCTTGATGTTAGCAGAGAATGACAGGGTGTTGTCCAGGGTCACGCCAAGGCTCTTCGCACTCTGGGAGGAGGACACAACGGAGTTGTCAACCGTGATGGCGAGATCATGGAACGGGCAGTCCTTCCCCGGGAGGAAGAGCAGCTCTGTCTTGCCGAGGTTCAGCTTGAGGTGGTGATCCGTCATCCACACTGATATGTCTGCCAGACATGCAGAGATGCGATTCGCCACCTGGTTATCAGAAGGGGGAAAGGAGAAGATTAGTTGTGTGTCGTCTGCGTAGCAATGATAGGAGAGGCCATGTGAGGATATGACAGAGCCAAGTGACTTGGTGTATAGCGAGAATAGGAGAGGGCCTAGAACTGAGCCCTGGGGGACACCAGTGGTGAGAGCACGTGGTGCGGAGACAGATTCTCGCCACGCCACTCGGTAGGAGCGACCGGTCAGGTAGGACGCAATCCAAGAGTGAGCCGCGCCAGAGATGCCCAACTCGGAGAGGGTGGAGAGGAGGATCTGATGGTTCACAGTATCAAAGGCAGCAGACAGGTCTAGAAGGACAAGAGCAGAGGAGAGAGAGTTAGCTTTAGCAGTGCGGAGAGCCTCCGTGACACAGAGAAGAGCAGTCTCAGTTGAATGACCAGTCTTGAAACCTGACTGGTTTGGATCAAGAAGGTCATTCTGAGAGAGATAGCAAGAGAGTTGGCTAAAGACGGCACGCTCAAGAGTTTTGGAGAGAAAAGAAAGAAGGGATACTGGTCTGTAGTTGTTGACATCAGAGGGATCGAGTGTTGGATTTTTGAGAAAGGGTGCAACTCTCGCTCTCTTGAAGACGGAAGGGACATAGCCAGCGGTCAAGGATGAGTTGATGAGCGAGGTGAGGTAAGGGAGAAGGTCACCGGAGATGGTCTGGTGAAGAGAGGAGGGGATAGGGTCAAGCGGGCAGGTTGTTGGGCGGCCGGCCGTCACAAGTCGCAAGATTTCATCTGGAGAGAGAGGGGAGAAAGAAGTCAAAGCATAGGGTAGGGCAGTGTGAGCAGGACCAGCAGTGTCATTTGACTTAACAAACGAGGATCGGATGTCGTCAACCTTCTTTTCAAAATGGTTGACGAAGTCATCCACAGAGAGGGGGGGGGGGATTCAGCAGGGCGGAGAAGGTGGCAAAGAGCTTCCTAGGGTTAGAGGCAGATGCTTGGAATTTAGAGTGGTAGAAAGTGGCTTTAGCAGCAGAAACAGATGAAGAAAATGTAGAGAGGAGGGAGTGAAAAGATGCCAGGTCCGCAGGGAGTCTAGTTTTCCTCCATATCCGCTCGGCTGCCCGGAGCCCTGTTCTGTGAGCTCACAATGAGTCGTCAAGCCACGGAGCAGAAGGGGAGGACCGAGCCGGCCGGGAGGATAGGGGACATAGAGAGTCAAAGGATGCAGAAAGGGAGGAGAGGAGGGTTGAGGAGGCAGAATCAGGAGATTGGAGGGAGAAGGATTGAGCAGAGGGAAGAGATGATAGGATGGAAGAGGAGAGAGTAGCGGGAGAGAGAGAGCGAAAGTTGCGACGGCGCATTACCATCTGAGTAGGGGCAGAGTGAGTAGTGTTGGAGGAGAGCGAGAGAGAAAAGGATAGAAAGTAGTGGTCGGAGACTTGGAGGGGAGTTGCAGTGAGATTAGTAGAAGAACAGCATCTTGTAAAGATGAGGTCAAGCGTATTGCCTGCCTTGTGAGTAGGGGGGGACAGTAAGAGGGTGAGGTCAAAAGAGGAGAGGAGTGGAAAGAAGGAGGCAGAGAGAAATGAGTCAAAGGTAGACGTAGGGAGGTTGAAGTCACCCAGAACCATGAGGGGTGAGCCATCCTCAGGAAAGGAACTTATCAAGGCGTCAAGCTCATTGATGAACTCTCCAAGGGAACCTGGAGGGCGATAAATGACAAGGATGTTAAGCTTGAATGGGCTAGTGACTGTGACAGCATGGAATTCAAATGAGGAGATAGACAGATGGGTCAGGGGAAAAAGAGAGAATGTCCACTTGGGAGAGATGAGGATTCCTGTGCCACCACCCCGCTGACTAGATGCTCTCGGGGTATGCGAGAACACATGGTCAGACGAGGAGAGAGCAGTAGGAGTAGCAGTGTTTTCAGTGGTAGTCCATGTTTCCGTCAGCGCCAAGAAGTCGAGGGACTGGAGGGAAGCATAGGTTGAGATTAACTCTGCCTTGTTGGCCGCAGAATGGCAGTTCCAGAGGCTGCCGGAGACCTGGAACTCCACATAGGTCGTGCGTGCAGGGACCACCAGGTTAGAGAGGCAGCAGCCATGCGGTGTAAGGTGTTTGTCTAGCCTGTGCGGAGAGGGGAGAACAGGGATAGACAGAGGCATAGTTGACAGGCTACAGAAAATGGCTACAATAATGCAAAGGAGATCGGAATGAAATGAACTAAACATCTGGGAAAGCGAGAGAGCGGGGCCTCCCTCACTTACGTTTCACTGAAACACCCAAATATAACTCTCCCAACTTCCACCTCAGAAACAATAATTGTTGTAAACTACAGCGGTTCAATGTTTTCTAGGAATAGACTAACTTAGTTTATTCAGCTAGCTAACTTGGTACAGTATTCTTCCGTGAAAACCGTCCAGGGCACCTAGTCATATGACGCCACAGCCAGCTAGCATGCCGGCCTCCAACAACACGGTTTAGCACCAATACTCGGCCACAACAAACCACCAGTGTGTCAACACGCCAAGCAGATCGTTCGTGTCCGTGTCTAACGTTGTTGGTTTGTCCCGACAGCTTGAGCGAGTCCATTGTCAACTTATTCAGCCAGATAGTTAGCTAGAATAGTTAGCATACTAGCTAGCCATTGCTTTCTGCCAACAAAGAAACCTGTCCTCCCACGGCACGAACACACAGAGTGTCATGAGCACTCTCTCTCCCTGGTAGCAACATTAATTGCATTCAATTCTCTGCCACTCTGCTCACTCTCTCCCTACTCTGCCTAACGAGCTCCACCTGGCTCCGCCCTGCTCTGCTCTTGTTACCTGGCCAGCTGCACTGCATTTCCCACTCACCATCCTCACCTTGCCTCACTCTGTTCTATTACTCTGCCAGCTGAACTGCATTTCCCCACTAACCTCTCCCAGTATATCAAGCCCTGTTTTTCAGCCAAGCCCTGTCAGATCGTCTTCAAACCCGGACCAGTAACCTGCCTGTCTGCGCTCTGACTCCTGTTTGTGATACCGATCCTTTCTTGACTGCCTCCTTGTTCTACTGCCCCGTCTATCCCGACCTGCCTTCTGGACCTCGACTACTCTCCGATCTTCAGCCCCTCCGGTAACTCGATTCTGCTTTCTGTCTCTCACCACGATATTTGCCCAGCCCTGATCTGTACTTCTGCCTGCCATTCATATTGCTGTTGTGTGTGTGTTCCCCCAGGTCTCCGACCACCAGATGAGCGTGCCCAGACGCTTCACCACCCTCAGCCCGATACGCCGCTCCATCACTGGGGAACACACACACTAAGCACTTGGACTGGACACCCCCGGACATTTGGTGACCCCCGGAGCACAGGTACCCACAGGACCCTGAAAGACCCCAGAGCCCCAAGCACCCCTGGAACCCCTGACACCCCTGGCACTCCTCTTCCCGCCTGAAACCTTCAATAAAGAACTCTGAATTTGAACTTGCGCTCTTGGGTCCTCTTCTGTCCGTGACAGAACGATCTGACCATCATGGACCCAGCGCACTCCCTGACCACGATGGAAGAAGAGCCAGAGATGACTGCCCTACAGCGACTGGAACGCTCTGAGGGAGACATAAATCGGATGGCTGGCGACATCGCTTCCCTTCTCCAGCTATTCAACCAGCAGCAACAACAGTTCCAACTGCAGCAACAACAGCTAGCCCAAGCCCTGCAACTACTCTCAAACCCGGCTACTCCACCTGCACCCCCCCCTGGTCCTTCTGTTCCTGTACCACCGACACTCCTTCATCCCTCCGCTGGAGGTCCCAATGCTGCAGGCCCGGCAGTGCTGCCACCAGATCCCCACGCTCCTGAACCAAAGATTGGGAACCCGGAACGTTTTGATGGCAACCAGAAGCAAGTAAGACCATTCTTGAGCAGCTGCCGAATCCAGTTTGCACTACAGCCCAGGACTTTCTCAACAGAGGGAGCCAAGGTGGGGTATGTCATCACACATCTCACCGGTCGAGCTCGGTTGTGGGGAACGGCGGAATTCGACCGGCAAACCCCAGCCTGTGCCTCCTTCAGTGCCTTTGAGGAGGAGATGTTAAAGGTCTTTGACCTAGGCTCGCCAACAGCCGAAGCGTCACAAGCTCTGCTCACCATCCGTCAGGGCAATCGGACAGTGGCAGACTTCTCCATTGACTTTCGTACCCTGGCCAGTCAAAGCTCGTTTAACCCAGAGGCACTGGTGCAAGCCTTCCTCCATAGCCTGGCGGACTATATCAAAGACGAGCTTGTTTCCCATGACCCGCCCTCAACGCTTGATGCCGCCATTGACCTTGCCGTCCGCATTGACCGCCGTATACAGACCCGGAGGAGGGAGAAGGGCCGTCTCAGTCAACCTGCCATCCGCACTCGGGTCGATACCGCTTCTGTCCAGCCCCTGCCTGTCAAGTCCCATAGCCAACTCAATCAGCCTGAGCCCATGGAGATTGGCCGTGCCTCTCTGACTCCCGAGGAGCGTCGGCGCCGTCTAAGCTCCAACCTTTGCCTCTACTGTGGTGGCGAAAATCACCGTGTCGCCACTTGTCCGGCAAAAGCCGCAGCTCACCAGGTGTAGGGGAGATCCGGGTGAGCTCAACAAGCCTTCAGTCTCCCTCCATCCGAAAGACCCTGCTTCATCTCCGCCTTCAGCTTTCTGACAAGACTCATACATTGGCCGCCCTTGTGGATTCCGGAGCCGAAGCAAACATCATGGACCCTGAGCTTGCACAGCAACTGGGCGTGAACCATCATCAACTGACACAACCCATTCCTGCACGAGCCCTGGATGGGCATCATCTTGGCACTGTCACTCATATCTCCGCCCCTGTGACAATCCTGCTGTCAGGAAACCACCAGGAGTCCATCCAGTTTCACCTCCTACACTCACCTGGCCAACCACTCATTCTTGGATACCCGTGGCTCCGTCAGCACAACCCCCACATCGACTGGGAGACAGGAACAGTCCGTGAGTGGGGAAGGAGTTGTCACCAGACCTGTTTAAGGGGGGCCACCCTGCCCGTTCACCGGGAAAGATCTAGCGCTACCCCCGACATATCCAATGTTCCGGCCTGTTACCACAGCCTGAAAGAGGTGTTCAACAAATCCAAGGCGACATCTCTACCCCCACACAGACCCTATGACTGCGCGATTGATCTCCTGCCTGGCACAGCACCTCCCAAGGGTCGTCTGTATTCACTGTCAGCCCCGGAAAGAAAGGCCATGGAGGACTACATTAATGACTCTCTTGCCGCCGGGATAATTAGACCGTCATCTTCCCCCGCAGGAGCGGGATTCTTCTTTGTCGGCAAGAAGGACGGTTCTCTTCGTCCATGCATAGATTACCGGGGTCTGAACGACATCACGGTTAAGAATCGCTACCCACTGCCCTTACTTTCGTCTGCCTTCGAACTGCTGCAGGGAGCCACTGTATTCACAAAGCTGGACCTTCGCAATGCCTACCATCTGGTGCGGATGAGGGAGGGAGACGAATGGAAGACAGCGTTCAACACACCAACCGGCCACTATGAATATCTCGTCATGCCCTTCGGCCTCACCAATGCCCCAGCAGTTTTTCAAGCCCTAGTGAATGATATCCTCAGGGACATGCTAAATACGTTCGTATTTGTGTACCTTGACGATATTTTAATATTCTCAAAGACTCTGTCAGAACACACGCACCACGTCCAGTTGGTCCTGCGCCGCCTGCTGGAGAACTCTCTTTTCGTGAAGGCAGAGAAGTGCGAGTTCCATGCCAAAACCGTTTCATTCCTGGGGTATGTGGTGACCGAGGGCAGCATTCAGATGGATCTCACGAAGGTGTCGGCTGTCACTTCCTGGCCAGTTCCTGAGTCTCGGAAAAAGTTGCAACAGTTCCTGGGCTTTGCCAACTTTTATAGGAGATTCATCAGAAACTATAGCACAGTGGCTGCACCCCTCACGGCGCTAACCAGCACTAAACAACCGTACCAATGGACATCAGCTGCTGATAAGGCCTTCAATATCCTCAAGACATGTTTCACTTCTGCTCCCATCCTCCAGATGCCAGATGCAGCAAGGCAGTTTGTGGTGGAGGTAGATGCTTCGGACGTGGGAGTGGGTGCAGTGCTTTCTCAAAGAGCAGCTGAGGATGGCAAGATGCACCCCTGTGCCTTCTACTCCCGTCGGCTAACCCCTGCCGAATGCAACTACGACATTGGGAACCGCGAGCTGTTGGCTGTCAAGCTCGCCCTTGAAGAATGGCGGCACTGGTTAGAGGGGTCAAAGGAACCATTCGTAGTGTGGACAGACCACAAGAACCTGGAGTATATCCAAACAGCCAGGAGGCTGAACTCCCGTCAACAGCGGTGGTCTCTGTTCTTTACGCGCTTCAATTTCACGCTCTCCTACCGCCCGGGATCTCGCAACATCAAACCTGATGCTCTTTCCCGGATGTTTCAGAAGGACGAGACCACCGCCATGACAGCCCCCATTCTTCCCAGCCACTTGGTCGTAGCGGCCCTCACCTGGGAGATCGAGAAGCAGGTCATGGAGGCTCTTCGGGACCAGCCAGGTCCAAGCACCAGCGCCCCCAACCGTCTGTTTGTTCCAGCAAATCTCAGGTCACCTGTGATTCAGTGGGGGCACGAATCCCGTCTGGCCTGTCATCCCGGCATCACTCGCACCCTTCATCTGGTCCGCCAGCGGTTCTGGTGGCGGCGGATGAGACGGGATGTCCGAGAATTCATCCGAGCTTGTCCCACTTGTAACCGAAACAAGACCCCCAACCAGCCTCCTGCTGGGTTGCTGCAACCCCTACTCATACCCAAGAGGCCCTGGTCCCACGTTTCACTGGACTTTGTTACGGGCCTTCCGCCCTCTGACGGACACACAGTCATCCTTACCATTGTTGACCGCTTTAGTAAGATGACCCACTTCGTGCCCCTTCCCAAACTACCCTCTGCTAAAGAGACCTCCCAGGTGGTCCTGGAACATGTGTTTCGTATCCATGGCCTACCCCAGGATATAGTGTCAGACCGGGGCCCGCAATTCTCAGCAACCTTTTGGAAGGAGTTCTGTCATCTCCTTGGGGCCACCGCCAGCCTATCGTCTGGATTCCACCCGCAGTCAAACGGCCAGACTGAACGCATGAACCAGGAGCTGGAGAAGGCACTGAGGTGTGTGGCTTCCCAAAATCCCCGGGCCTGGGCTCAACACCTGCTCTGGGTGGAATATGCCCATAATTCACTCACCAGTTCCTCCACCGGGCTCTCCCCCTTTCAGTGTGTCTACGGGTATCAACCTCCACTGTTTGCCAGCCAGGAGGCGGATGCCACCTGTCCGTCTGCTCTTGCGTATGCCCGCCGCTGCCGCCGCACTTGGGCCCAGGCTCGCACTGTGCTCCTGAAGTCTGGAACCAGCTACGCCGTCGGTGCCAACCGACGGAGGACCCCAGCACCTACTTACCGGGTTGGTCAGAAGGTCTGGCTGTCTGCCCGGGATCTGCCGCTGCGGGTTGAATCACGAAAGCTGGCCCCTCGCTTCATTGGTCCTTTTCCTGTGCAGAAAGTCATCAGTCCAACGGCGGTCCGACTTCAGTTGCCCGCTTCCATGCGGGTCCACCCCACCTTCCACGTCTCCAAGGTCAAGCCGGTCCATGAAAGTCCCCTGGTCCCTGCAGCTCCGGCGCCACCTCCTCCGCGCCTCGTAGATGGCGGTCCTGTCTTCACCGTCCGGCGGCTGCTCCGCTCTAGGCGAAGGGGTAGGGGTCTCCAGTACCTCGTTGACTGGGAGGGATATGGTCCAGAGGAGAGGACCTGGATCCCGGCCAGGAGGATAGTGGACCGGACCCTTATCACTGACTTCCACCGACTACATCCTGATCAGCCTGCAATCCGTAGGGGCCGTCCAAGAGGGGTTCCTAGCCGTCCTGCCCGCCCTGCTTCCTGTCCTGTGCCTGACCCTGCTCCTGTCTCAGTGCCTGTCCTGTCTCCCGACCGTGACCCTCCAGCTCCTTCTGAGGATGAGGAGATTCACTCGGACCGCTCGGAGGAGTTCTGACCCGCCGCCTGCTCCCCTCCACCCTCCCGGCATGATGTTGTTCTTGGGACTTCTGGGGCCGTCCCTTGGAGGGGGGGTCCTGTCATGAGCACTCTCTCTCCCTGGTAGCAACATTAATTGCATTCAATTCTCTGCCACTCTGCTCACTCTCTCCCTACTCTGCCTAACGAGCTCCACCTGGCTCCGCCCTGCTCTGCTCTTGTTACCTGGCCAGCTGCACTGCATTTCCCACTCACCATCCTCACCTTGCCTCACTCTGTTCTATTACTCTGCCAGCTGAACTGCATTTCCCCACTAACCTCTCCCAGTATATCAAGCCCTGTTTTTCAGCCAAGCCCTGTCAGATCGTCTTCAAACCCGGACCAGTAACCTGCCTGTCTGCGCTCTGACTCCTGTTTGTGATACCGATCCTTTCTTGACTGCCTCCTTGTTCTACTGCCCCGTCTATCCCGACCTGCCTTCTGGACCTCGACTACTCTCCGATCTTCAGCCCCTCCGGTAACTCGATTCTGCTTTCTGTCTCTCACCACGATATTTGCCCAGCCCTGATCTGTACTTCTGCCTGCCATTCATATTGCTGTTGTGTGTGTGTTCCCCCAGGTCTCCGACCACCAGATGAGCGTGCCCAGACGCTTCACCACCCTCAGCCCGATACGCCGCTCCATCACTGGGGAACACACACACTAAGCACTTGGACTGGACACCCCCGGACATTTGGTGACCCCCGGAGCACAGGTACCCACAGGACCCTGAAAGACCCCAGAGCCCCAAGCACCCCTGGAACCCCTGACACCCCTGGCACTCCTCTTCCCGCCTGAAACCTTCAATAAAGAACTCTGAATTTGAACTTGCGCTCTTGGGTCCTCTTCTGTCCGTGACACAGAGAGAGCCAAGTTAACGTTAACTAGTCACCCATGTCCCGAATTCCCTTGAACGACTCTGGCTACCAGTATGTAAAAACAAAACACAAATGTAGCTACTGTTAGCTAGCCAAGTGCAAAGCTAGCCACTGAATCGATTCGGCCAGTTCGCGTCTGTTAGCTAGGTCGTTCCAGCTATTGTTTAGTGGCTACCCAGGTAGCAACAAGCTAGCTACATTTCGAGCACAGTAGCTACTTACTACCTAACGTTAACGCTTCAGACAATGAGGTTAGAAAAACAGCTGAATGGTAGGCATCATTGTATGTAATTATTGTAGGCAGCTAGCTGGCGTAATTACAGGTACTCTCAGGCGTGAAACAACTATCCACAGTTGCTAATAGTTACCAGTAGCTACCCGCTAGCTAGTCCAGGTAGTGGGTTAGCTAGCTTCATGCTTCACCGGGCTCACCCGAATACAACACTTACCTAAAATAATTACATACAACAACCCACGATAACTACCTACAATACCTAACTACAATCTAAATACATAGTTTAAGCTTTACTCGACAAAGCTTAAACTATGTATATAAGCCATATAAGCCAAGCTTACCTCCCGCCAGAGAGAGACACAACCTCACCCGACGACGACGACGATACAGAGATAGATGGGAGGTTTTTTGTGGAGCTGAAGGGTGGGAATAAAAACAACAAGATAACTTATGTAAAATATACTGGGTCCGTAAAATGTATATAGGTTCTGAACTTTTGTGAAACAGCACAGTTAAAAATATATGGCAAATAGAAATCAAAACTGGATGTTCTTCAGAGATAGATGGGAGGGGTTGAGGGCAGCTGAAGGATGGGACTAAAAACAAACAAAAGACAACTATCGTAAAACATACTGTGTCCATAAAATGTACATAGTACAGTTGAAGTCGGAAGTTTACATACACTTAGGTTGGAGTCATTAAAACTAGTTTTTCAACCACTCCACAAATGTCTTGTTAACAAACTATAGTTTTGGCAAGTCGGTTAGGACATCTACTTTGTGCATGACACAAGTAATTTTTCCAACAATTGTTTACAGACAGATTATTTCACTTATAATTCACTGTATCATAATTCCAGTGTGTCAGAAGTTTACATACACTAAATTGACTGTGCCTTTAAACAGCTTGGAAAATTCCAGAAAATGATGTCATGAAGCTTCTGATAGGCTAATTGACATCATTTGAGTCAATTGGAGGTGTACCTGTGGATGTATTTCAAGGCCTACCTTCAAACTCAGCGTCTCTTTGCTTGACATCATGGGAAAATCAAAAGAAATCAGCCAAGACCTCAGAAAAGAAATTGTAGACCTCCACAAGTCTGGTTCATCCTTGGGAGCAATTTCCAAATGCCTGAAGGTACCACGTTCATCTGTACAAACAACAGTACGCAAGTATAAACACCATGGGACCACGCAGCCGTCATACCTGTGATGAGGTGGTGTTGAAGAAGTCAGGCGCGGTAGGGTAAATCATAGAATAACAGGCTTTAATCCGCAAAGTATAGGTTTACGCAGAAATGCGTCAAACACACTCCAGGCCACAAAACAGGTTGCACTGGAAAATACAAGGCACACGGGAAAATACTCGATACACAATACACGAGCTCCACCGAGCTTCACAAACCTCCACAATAAACAATCACCCACACAGACAAGGAAACAGAGGGAACACTTATACCATGACTAATGAGGGAATAAGGACCAGGTGTGTGTGATTGAAGACAAGACAAATGGCGTGATGATAAATGGATTGGCAGTAGCTAGTAAGCCGGTGACGCCGAATGCCGAAATCTGCCCGAACAAGGAGGGGAGGCAGCCTCGGCGGAAGTCGTGCCAGTACCCCCCCCTTGACGCGCAGCTCCAGCAGCACGTCGACCCCGGCCTCTGGGATGGCCAGGAGGACGCGGAGCAGGGCGAGCCGGATGGCGACGGTGGAAATCCAGGAACATGGAGGGATCGAGGATATCCCTCATGGAATGGATAGGGGAATCAATGGAATGCCTATACGGTGTGCGAATGCCCTGTCCATAAAGTTCCCAGCTGAATCGACTAGCGCCTTACACTGGGGAATATCCATGTGCTCAGAAAAGGAGACTAGTATTTTACAGTGCGCAGCAGAGGGCTCTGAATGAGTGTGGGTGTTCGATACCTGGGGTGATGCGAGAGTGCCCTGCCTGCCGCCTCCAAACCCAGAAGAGCGTTGACGACAATGTGTGGTGAAATGTCCCTTCGCGCCACCAGTGTGGCACTGGCGCTGTCGTCCTCCGCTCTCTCGGCTAGCGGTTCCACCCATGTTCTCTGGTTGCCAGCAGGTTGTCCAAACGAATGGCCATGTCCACCAGTTGCGAGAATGACAACATGGTGTCACGGCAGGCTAGCTCCCGTCGGACGTCCTCTCGCAGATGGCACCGGAACTGGTCGATCAGGGCCCGCTCGTTCCACCCGGACCCAGCTGCCAGAGTTCGAAACTCCAATGCAAAGTCCTGCGCAGTCCTCGTCCCCTGCCTCAGGTGGACCAGCCACTCGCCCGCCTCTCGACCCTCGGGCGGGTGATCGAAGACCGCCCGGAAGAGGTGAGCGAACTCCCCGTAGTTCTCCAACGCGGCTCCTCCTTCGTTCCACTCCTCGTTGGCCCACTCCAGGGCTTATCCCGAGAGGCAGGAGACGAGGGCGGACACGTTCTCCCAGTCCGATGGAACCAGCCGGATGCTGGAGAAGTAGAGCTCCAGCTGGAGAAGAAATCCTTGGCACAGCGCCGCTGTCCCGTCAGGTGCTGGGGTGTACAGTGAGGGAAAAAGTATTTGATCCCCTGCTGATTTTGTACGTTTGCCCACTGACAAAGAAATGATCAGTCTATAATTTTAATGGTACGTTTATTTGAACAGTGAGAGACAGAATAACAACACAAAAATCCAGAAAAACGCATGTCAAAAATGTTATAAATTGATTTGCATTTTAATGAGGGAAATACGTATTTGACCCCCTCTCAATCAGAAAGATTTCTGTCTCCCAGGTGTCTTTTATACAGGTAACGAGCTGAGATTAGGAGCACACTCTTAAAGGAAGTGCTCCTAATCTCAGTTTGTTACCTGTATAAAAGACACCTGTCCACAGAAGCAATCAACCAATCAGATTCCAAACTCTCCACCATGGCCAAGACCAAAGAGCTCTCCAAGGATGTCAGGGACAAGATTGTAGACCTACACAAGGCTGGAATGGGCTACAAGACCATCGCCAAGCAGCTTGGTGAGAAGGTGACAACAGTTGGTGCGATTATTCGCAAATGGAAGAAACACAAAATAACTGTCAATATCCCTCGGCCTGGGGCTCCATGCAAGATCTCACCTCGTGGAGTTGCAATGATCATGAGAACGGTGAGGAATCAGCCCAGAACTACACGGGAGGATCTTGTCAATGATCTCAAGGCAGCTGGGACCATAGTCACCAAGAAAACAATTGGTAACACACTACGCCGTGAAGGACTGAAATCCTGCAGCGCCCGCAAGGTCCCCATGCTCAAGAAAGCACATATATATGCCCGTCTGAAGTTTGCCAATGAACATCTGAATGATTCAGAGGAGAACTGGGTGAAAGTGTTGTGGTCAGATGAGACCAAAATGGAGCTCTTTGGCATCAACTCAACTCGCCGTGTTTGGAGGAGGAGGAATGCTGCCTATGACCCCAAGAACACCATCCCCACCATCAAACATGGAGGTGGAAACATTATGCTTTGGGCGTGTTTTTCTGCTAAGGGGACAGGACAACTTCACAGCATCAAAGGGACGATGGACGGGGTCATGTGCCGTCAAATCTTGGGTGAGAACCTCCTTCCCTCAGCCAGGGCATTGAAAATGGGTCGTTGATGGGTATTCCAGCATGACAATGACCCAAAACACATGGCCAAGGCAACAAAGGAGTGGCTCAAGAAGAAGCACATTAAGGTCCTGGAGTGGCCTAGCCAGTCTCCAGACCTTAATCCCATAGAAAATCTGTGGAGGGAGCTGAAGGTTCGAGTTGCCAAACGTCAGCCTCGAAACCTTAATGACTTGGAGAAGATCTGCAAAGAGGAGTGGGACAAAATCCCTCCTGAGATGTGTGCAAACCTGGTGGCCAACTACAAGAAATGTCTGACCTCTGTGATTGCCAACAAGGGTTTTGCCACCAAGTACTAAGTCATGTTTTGCAGAGGGGTCAAATACTTATTTCCCTCATTAAAATGCAAATCAATTTATAAAAAATTTTACATGCGTTTTTCTGGATTTTTTAGTTGTTATTCTGTCTCTCACTGTTCAAATAAACCTACCATTAAAATGATAGACTGATCATTTCTTTGTCAGTGGGCAAACGTACTAAATCAGCAGGGGATCAAATACTTTTTTCCCTCACTGTATATCCACAGTAAAACGAGTCCTATATCGCCATAACCTGAAAGGCCGCTCAGCAAGGAAGAAGCCACTGCTCCAAAACCGCCATAAAAAAAGCCAGACTACGGTTTGCAACTGCACATGGGGACAAAGATCTTACTTTTTGGAGAAATGTCCTCTGGTCTGATGAAACAAAAATAGAACTGTTTGGCCATAATGACCAACGTTATGTTTGGAGGAAAAAGGGGGTTGCTTGCAAGCCGAAGAACACCATCCCAACCGTGAAGCACGGGGGTGGCAGCATCATGCTGTGGGGGTGCTTTGCTGCATGAGGGACTGGTGCACTTCACAATATAGATGGCATCATGAGGAAAGAAAATTATGTGCATATATTGAAGCAACATCTCAAGACATCAGTCAGGAAGTTAAAGCTTGGTTGCAAATGGGTCTTCCAAATGGACAATGACCCCAAGCAGTTGTGGCAAAATGGCTTAAGGACAACAAAGTCAAGGTATTGGAGTGGTCATCACAAAGCCCTGACCTCAATCCTATAGAACATTTGTGGGCAGAACTGAAAAAGCGTGTGCGAGCAAGGAGGCCTACAAACCTGACTCAGTTACACCAGCTCTGTCAGGAGGAAAGGGCCAAAATTCACCCAACTTATTATGGGAAGCTTGTGGAAGGCTACCCAAAATGTTTGACCCAAGTTAAACAATTTAAAGGCAATGCTACCAAATACTAATTGAGTGTATGTAATATTCTGACCCACTGGGAATGTGATGAAAGAAATAAAAGCTGAAATGAATCATTCTCTCTACTATTATTCTGACAGGGAATTTTTTACTAGGATTAAATGTCAGGAATTGTGAAAAACTGAGTTTAAATGTATTTGGCTAAGGTGTATGTAAACTTCCGACTTCAACTGTATATATGTCTTATCATTTGATTTACAACCAGAGCGTAACATAAAGTATTAGCAGTAACTCAGCTTCTACAGCAAAAATGACCTTAAGTGATTTTAATTGTTTTTAATGAGTAAACAGACGAACTAACAACAACAACAACATAATAATAATAATAACAAACAATAAATGAAACATTTAGAAACCATTCCATCGTTCCGCTATCTTTTCCTCCGTTTCCCATCCCTCTGTCTGTTCCCCCTCCCTCCCCCTCCCTCCTCCTCCCCCTCTCCCTCCTCCTCTCTCTAATTGAGTCTCTTCACAAGTCCAATTACGGCTCCAATTAGGGCTGATTAAAACAGTCAGACACAGAGAGTATCACAGTAAAGTGAGACAGGAGGTGTTAAGTGGCAGGCTTCAGTCTCTGATGATGATCTGATTATCTGAGTGAATCACAGGGGACAGAAAGCGAGAGGGAGAGGGGAGAGGAGAGAGAGAAAAAGAGAAGGAATATATTCCAGGGAGGAGAGGAGAGGAGAAGAGAAGAGAAAATAAACAAATGGAGGATTTGAAATTACATCTGTGGATATGATCAACTGGCTAATCTGCATGATGACACATATGGAGGAATCATCTAATCTAATATTATTATAGAGGGCAGGAAAGGAGAGGAGGAGAAGGGAGGAGAGGAGAGGAGAGGAGAGGGGAGGGGAGGGGGAGGGGAGGAGAGGGGGAGGGGAGAGGAGAGGGGGAGAGGGGAGGGGAGGGGAGGGGAAAAGGAGGGAGAATATAGCATCAAACGAAATGAAAAACTATACACAAAATGTACTTACAACACAAAACAAATGTATCTATTCTACAGTATATTCTGGCCTATTTACAGGGGGAAAAGGTACCAAATGTATCTATTCTACAGTATATTCTGGCCTATATACAGGGGGAAAAGGCACCAAATGTATCTATTCTACAGTATATTCTGGCCTATTTACAGGGGGAAAAGGTACCAAATGTATCTATTCTACAGTATATTCTGGCCTATATACAGGGGGAAAAGGTACCAAATGTATCTATTCTACAGTATATTCTGGCCTATATACAGGGGGAAAAGGCACCAAATGTATCTATTCTACAGTATATTCTGGCCTATATACAGGGGGAAAAGGCACCAAATGTATCTATTCTACAGTATATTCTGGCCTATATACAGGGGGAAAAGGCACCAAATGTATATATTCTACAGTATATTCTGGCCTATATACAGGGGGAAAAGGCACCAAATGTATCTATTCTACAGTATATTCTGGCCTATATACAGGGGGAGCGAGTATTTCCTAAACACCCTTCCATAGTAACCCCTAGCCAAAGTAACTCTGGGTTCTCTTTCTCTCCCTGGCCTAATCACTGCCATGTGCAGTTTTAAAGGCTGTTCTGCCTTCTAATTGGTCCCCAGGGGGACGAGGGGTTAATTGGGCCAGCTGTTCATGGTTCCTATCCACACTGGTGATGATACTGAAGATGAGCTGTCTCTCTCTCTCTCTCTCTGGCGTTGTCACTCTCTCTATATATATCTCTATATCTGGCGTTCTCTCTCTCCCTCTCCCTCTATCTGGCGTTCTCCCTCTCCCTCTCTCTCTTGATCTCTCTCTCTCTATCTGGCGTTCTCCCTCTCCCTCTCTCTCTTGATCTCTCTCTCTCTATCTGGCGTTCTCCCTCTCCCTCTCCCTCTCTCTCTCTCTCTTGATCTCTCTCTCTCTATCTGGCGTTCTCCCTCTCCCTCTCTCTCTTGATCTCTCTCTATCTATCTGGCGTTCTCCCTCTCCCTCTCTCTCTTGATCTCTCTCTATCTATCTGGCGTTCTCCCTCTCCCTCTCTCTCTCTTTATCTCTCTCTCTGTTGGGCGTTCTCCCTCTCCCTCTCTCTCTCACTCTCTCTCTCTCTTTATCTCTCTCTCTGTTGGGCGTTCTCCCTCTCCCTCTCTCTCTCACTCTCTCTCTCTCTTTATCTCTCTCTCTGTTGGGCGTTCTCCCTCTCCCTCTCTCTCTCTCTATCTGGCGTTCTCCCTCTCCCTCTCTCTCTATCTGGAGTTCTCCCTCTCTCTCTCTATTGGACATTCTCTCTCTCTCTCCCTCTCTCTCTCGATCTCTCTCTCTCTATCTGGCGTTCTCCCTCTCCCTCTCTCTCTCCCTTTATCTCTCTCAGTTTTTAACAATTCCTGACATTTAATTCCCTGTCTTAGGTCAGTTAGGATCACCACTTTATTTTAAGAATGTGAAATGTCTGAATAATAGTAGAGAGAACGATTTATTTCAGCTTTTATTTCTTTCATCACATTCCCAGTGGGTCAGAAGTTTACAAACACTCAATTAGTATTTGGTAGCATTGCCTTTAAATTGTTTAACTTGGGTCAAACGTTTCGGGTAGCCTTCCACAAGCTTCCCATAATAAGTTGGGTGAATTTTGGCCCATTCCTCCTGACAGAGCTGGTGTAACTGAGTCAGGTTTGTAGGCCTCCTTGCTCGCTCACGCTTTTTCAGTTCTGCCCACAAATGTTCTACAGGATTGAGGTCAGGGCTTTGTGATGGCCACTCCAATACCTTGACTTTGTTGTCCTTAAGCCATTTTGCCACAACTTTGGAAGTATGCTTGGGGTCATTGTCCATTTGGAAGACCCATTTGCGACCAAGCTTTAACTTCCTGACTGATATCTTGAGATGTTGCTTCAATATATGCACATAATTTTCCTTCCTCATGATGTCATCTATTTTGTGAAGTACACCAGTCCCTCCTGCAGCAAAGCACCCCACATCATGATGCTGCCACCCCCGGGCTTCACGGTTGGATGGTGTTCTTCGGCTTGCAAGCAACCCCCTTTTTCCTCCAAACTTAACGATGGTCATTATGGCCAAACAGTTCTATTTTTGTTTCATCAGACATTTCTCCAAAAAGTACGATCTTTGTCCCCATGTGCAGTTGCAAACCATAGTCTGGCTTTTTTATGGCAGTTTTGGAGCAGTGGCTTCTTCCTTGCTGAGCAACCTTTCAGGTTATGTCAATATAGGACTTGTTTTACTGTGGATATAGATACTTTTGTACCTGTTTCCTCCAGCATCTTCACAAGGTCCTCTGCTGTGTTCTGGGATTGATTTGCACTTTTCGCACCAAAGTACATTCATCTCTAGGAGACAGAACGCGTCTCCTTCCTGAGTGGAATGACAGCTGCGTGGTCCCATGGTGTTTATACTTAAATACTATTGTTTGTACAGATGAACGTGGTACCTTCAGGCGTTTGGAAATTGCTCCCAAGGATGAGCCAGACTTGTGGAGGTCTACAATTTTTTTTCGGAGGTCTTGGCTGATTTCTTTTGATTTTCCCATGATGTCAAGCAAAGAGGCACTGAGTTTGAAGGTAGGCCTTGAAATACATCACAGGTACACCTCCAATTGACTCAAATTATTGTCAATTAGCCTATCAGAAGCTTCTGAAGCCATGACATCATTTTCTGGAATTTTCAAGCTGTTTAAAGGCACAGTCAACTTTAGTGTATGTAAACTTCTGACCCACTGGAATTGTGATACAGTGAATTATAAGTGAAATAATCTGTTTGTAAACAAATTGTTGGAAAGATTACTTGTGTCATGCACAAAGTAGATGTCCTAACCGACTTGCCAAAACCATAGTTTGTTAACAGAAATTTGTGGAGTGGTTGAAAAAAGAGTTTTAATGACTCCAACCTAAGTGTATTTAAACTTCCGACTTCAACTGTACATCTACATGATGTATTGTTACACATGTAGGAGCAGTATAGACCTAGTCTGTTCATTATATACATCTACATGACGTATGTACATGTGACCAGTGACCCATGACCCTAACATATAGTGCGCTCTAGTACAAAACTAGTTTAAATAGCCCTTGCCAGACACATAAACCTCCTACATTAATAAAGCATATGACACTAGACATTGGAGAACATTATCTGGTTTCAGAGCGTCTGCTATAATCCACTTCATATTATGTCAAAAGAGATGAAAATATTACAGCACCAATCGTCTGAGTGTATACAGTCCCCAAGGTTTTTACTGGTTATGGGAATCTGTAGCTTAGTAAACACAGGAGGAGAGATATTCACACGTTTAACCACAGATACACACACACACACACACACACACACACACACACACACAGACACAGACACACACACACACACACACACACACACACACACACACACACAGACACACACACACACACACACACACAGACACAGACACACACACACACACACACAGACACACACACACACACACACACACACACAGACACACACACACACACACACACACACACACACACACACACAGACACACACACACACACACACACACACACACACACACACACACACACACACACACACAGACACACACACACACACACACACACACAGACACACACACACACACACACACACACACACACACACACACACACACACACACACACACACACACACACACAGTCACAGGTTTAACCACTGATACATATTCCAATTAACCCCATGGAACAGGGTTGTATCACAGTGAAGTGGGAGTGTGTGTGTGTGTGTGTTTGTGTGTGTGTGTGTGTGCGTGTGTGCGCGTGTTTGTGTGTGTGTGTGCGTGTGTGTGTGTCTGCATGTGTGCGTGTGTGTGTGCGTGCCTGTGTGTGTGTGTGTGTCTGTGTGTGTGTGCATGTGTGTGTGTGTGTGGCTGTGTGTGTTTGCGGCTGTGTGTGTGTGCGTGTGTGTGTGTCTGTGTGTGTGTCTGTGTGTGTGTGTGTGTGTATGTGTGTGTGTGTGTCTGTGTGTGTGTGTGTGTGTCTGTCTGTGTGTGTGTCTGTGTGTGTGTGTGTGTGTGTCTGTGTGTGTGTGTGTGTGTGTGTGTGTGTGTGCGTGTGTGCGTGTGTGTGTGTGTGCGTGGGTGCATGCCTGTGTGTGTGTGTGTGTGCGTGTGTGCGTGCCTGTGTGTGTGGTGTGTCTGCATGTGTGCGCGTGTGTGTGTGTGTCTGTGTGTGTGGGTGTGTGTGTGTGCGTGTGTGTGTGCCTGTGTGTGTGTGTGTGTCTGCATGTGTGCGTGTGTGTGTGTGTGTGTGTGTGTCTGTGTGTGTGTGTGTGTGTGTGTGTGTGTGTGTGTGTGTGTGCGTGTGTGTGTGTGTGCGTGTGTGTGTGTGTGTGTCTGCATGTGTGCGTGTGTGTGTGTGTCTGCATGTGTGCGTGAGTGTTTGTGTGTCTGTGTGTGTGCGTGCCTGTGTGTGTGTGTGTGTGTCTGCATGTGTGTGTGTGTGTGTGTGTGTGTGTCTGTGTGTGCGTGTTTGCATGCCTGTGTGTGTGTGTGTCTGCATGTGTGCGTGTGTGTGTGTGTCTGTTTGTGCGTGTGTGTGTATGCGTGTTGGTGATAGGTAACACATGTTGTTTACTGTTAAACAGTAGTCCTCTTCTAGACAGCGTTTCAGAATAAAACATTTTAACACAGACCGTCTTTTCAATTGACACATTCTGCCAAACATACGCAATCTCTTTTCTGAGAGTTTTTATCTCTCTTTTTTGTTTTGAAAACTTGAAAACGATTACGTCAATATCAATGGCGCAAGAGAGGACAGGGAGGTGTAGAAGAGGGGACAGAGAGGGGGAGAAAGAGGACAGGGAGGGAGGAAAGAGAGGACAGGGAGGTGTGGAAGAGGGGACAGGAAGGGGGAGAAGAGGGGACAGGAAGGGGAGAAGAGGGGACAGGAAGGGGGAGAAGAGGGGAGAAGAGGGGACAGGGAGGGGAGAAGAGGGGACAGGGAGGGGGAGAAGAGGGGACAGGAAGGGGGAGAAGAGGGGACAGGGAGGGGGAGAAGAGGGGACAGAGAGGGGGAGAAGAGGGGACAGGGAGGGGGGAGGAAAGAGGGGACAGGAAGGGGGAGAAGAGGGGAGAAGAGGGGACAGGGAGGGGGAGAAGAGGAAGAGAGGACAGGGAGGGGGAGAGAAGGGG
>NW_028160785.1:0-39573 GCF_964263955.1 Coregonus lavaretus
ACAGAGCTGCATTTCCTGACAAAATGTCAAAAATATAAAACAATTATTTATTTTATTTATTTCACCTTTATTTAACCAGGTAAACCAGTTGAGAACAAGTTCTCATTTACAACTGCGACCTGGCCAAGATAAAGCAAAGCAGTGCGATAAAAACAACAACACAGAGTTACATATGGGGTAAAACAAAACAAAGTCAAAAATACAACAGAAATACATATATATATACAGTGTGTGCAAATGTAGCAAGTTATGGAGGTAAGGCAATAAATAGGCTATAGTGCAAAATAATTACAATTAGTATTAACACTGGAATGATAGATGTGCAAGAGATGATGTGCAAATAGAGATACTGGGGTACAAATGAGCAAAATAAATAACAATATAGGGATGAGGTAGTTGGGCGGGCTAATTTCAGATGGGCTGTGTACAGGTGCAGTGATCGGTAAGGTGCTCTGACAACTGATGCTTAAAGTTAGTGAGGGAGATAAGTGTCTCCAGCTACAGAGATTTTTGCAATTTGTTCCAGTCATTGGCAGCAGAGAACTGGAAGGAATTGCGGCCAAAGGAGGTGTTGGCTTTGGGGATGACCAGTGAGATATACCTGCTGGAGCGCAGACTATGGGTGGGTGTTGCTATGGTGACCAATGAGCTAAGATAAGGCGGGGATTTGCCTAGCAGTGATTTATAGATGGCCTGGAGCCAGTGGGTTTGGCGACGAATATGTAGTGAGGACCAGCCAACAAGAGCGTACAGGTCACAGTGGTGGGTATTATATGGGGCTTTGGAGACAAAACGGATGGCACTGTGATAGACTACATCCAATTTGCTGAGTAGAGTGTTGGAGGCTATTTTGTAAATGACATCGCCGAAGTCAATGATCGGTAGGATAGTCAGTTTTACGAGGGCATGTTTGGCAGCATGAGTGAAGGAGGCTTTGTTGCGAAATAGGAAACCGTTTCTAGATTTAACTTTGGATTGGAGATTCTTAATATGAGTCTGGAAGGAGAGTTTACAGTCTAACCAGACACCTAGATATTTGTAGTTGTCCACATACTCTAGGTCAGACCCGTCGAGAGTAGTGATTCTAGTCGGGTGGGCGGGTGCAAGCAGCGTTCGGTTGAAGAGCATGCATTTAGTTTTACTAGTGTTTAAGAGCAGTTGGAGGCTACTGAAGGAGTGTTGTATGGCATTGAAGCTCGTTTGGAGGTTTGTTAACACAGTGTCCAATGAAGGGCCAGATGTATACAAAATGGTGTCGTCTGCGTAGAGGTGGATCTGAGAGTCACCAGCAGCAAGAGCGACGTCAATTGATATACACAGAGAAAAGAGTCGGCCCAAGAATTGAACCCTGTGGCACCCCCATAGAGACTGCCATAGGTCCAGACAACAGGCCCTCTGATTTGACACATTGAACTCTATCTGAGAAGTAGTTGGTGAACCAGGCGAGGCAGTCATTTGAGAAACCAAGGCTATTTAGTCTGCCAATAAGAATGCGGTGGTTGACAGAGTCGAAAGCCTTGGCCAGGACAATGAAAACGGCTGCACAGTACTGTCTATTATCGATCGCGGTTATAATATCGTTTAGGACCTTGAGCGTGGCTGAAGTGCACCCATGACCAGCTCGGAAACCGGATTGCATAGCGGAGAAGGTACGGTGGGATTCGAAATGGTCGGTGATCTGTTTGTTGACTTGGCTTTCAAAAACTTTTGAAAGGCAGGGCAGGATGGATATGGGTCTGTAACAGTTTGGATCTAGAGTGTCACCCCCTTTGAAGAGGGGGATGACCGCGGCAGCTTTCCAATCTCTGGGGATCTCAGACGTTACGAAAGAGAGGTTGAACAGGCTAGTAATAGGGGTTGCGACAATTTCGGCGGCTAGTTTTAGAAAGAAAGGGTCCAGATTGTCTAGCCCAGATGATTTGTAGGGGTCCAGATTTTGCAGCTCTTTCAGAACATCAGCTGTCTGGATTTGTGTGAAGGAGAAGCGGGGGGGGGCATGGGCAAGTTGCAGCGGAGGGTGCAGAGCTGGTGGCCGGGGTAGTGGTAGCCAGGTGGAAAGCATGGCCAGCCGTAGCAAAATGCTTGTTGAAATTCTCGATTATTGTAGATTTATCGGTGGTGATAGTGTTTCCTATCCTCAGTGCAGTGGGCAGCTGGGAGGAAGTGCTCTTATTTTCCATGGACTTTACAGTGTCCCAAAACTTTTTGGAGTTAGTGCTACAGGATGCAAATTTCTGTTTGAAAAAGTTAGCCTTTGCTTTCCTAACTGCTTGTGTATATTGGTTCCTAACTTCCCTGAAAAGTTGCATATCGCGGGGGCTATTTGATGCTAATGCAGTACGCCACAGGATGTTTTTGTGCTGGTCAAGGGCAGTCAAGTCTGAGGAGAACCAGGGGCTATATCTGTTCTTAGTTCTGTATTTTTTGAATGGGGCATGTTTACTTAAGATTGAGAGGAAATTACTTTTAAAGAACAACCAGGCATCCTCTACTGACGGAATGAGATCTATATCCATCCAGGATACCTGGGCCAGGTCAATTAGGAAGGCCTGCTCGCTGAAGTGTTTTTGGGAGCGTTTGACAGTGATGAGGGGTGGTCGTTTGACCGCGGACCCGTTACGGACGCAGGCAATAAGGCAGTGATCGCTGAGATCCTGGTTGAAGACAGCGGAGGTGTATTTAGAGGGTAAGTTAGTCAGGATGATATCTATGAGGGTACCCATGTTTACGGATTTAGGGTTGTACCTGGTAGGTTCGTTGATAATTTGTGTGAGATTGAGGGCATCTAGTTTAGATTGTAGGATGGCCGGGGTGTTAAGCATATCCCAATTTAGGTCACCAAGCAGTACGAACTCTGAGGATAGATGGGGGGCAATCAATTCACATATGGTGTCCAGGGCACAGCTGGGGGCTGAGGGGGGTCTGTAGCAAGCGGCAACAGTGAGAGATTTATTTCTGGAAAGGTGGATTTTTAGAAGTAGAAGCTCAAACTGTTTGGGCACAGACCTGGATAGTATGATAGAGCTCTGCAGGCTATCTCTACAGTAGATTGCAACTCCACCCCCTTTGGCAGTTCTATCTAGACGGAAAATGTTATAGTTGGGGATGGAAATTTCAGAATTTTTGGTGGCCTTCCTAAGCCAGGATTCAGACACTGCTAGAACATCAGGGTTGGCGGAGTGTGCTAACGCAGTGAATAACTCAAACTTAGGAAGGAGGCTTCTGATATTTACGTGCAGAAAACCAAGACTTTTACGGTTACAGAAGTCAACAAATGATAGCTCCTGGGGAGTAGGAGTGATACTGGGGGCTGCAGGGCCTGGGTTAGCCTCTACATCACCAGAGGAACAGAGGAGGACTAGAATAAGGATACGACTAAAGGCTTTAAGAACTGGTCTTCTAGTGCGTTGGGTACATAGAATAAAGGGGGCAGTTCTCCGGGCGTTGTAGAAAAGATTCAGGGCATTATGTACAGAAAAGGATATGGAAGGATATGAGTACAGTTCAGGTAACCCTAAGCGTTGGGTAACAATGAAAGAGATAGCATCACTGGAGGCACCGATTGAGCCGGTCTCGGCGTGTATGGGGGGTGGAACAAAGGAACTATTTGAGGCAGTTTGAGAGGGACTAGGGGTTCTACAGTGAAATTGTATAATAAGAACTAACCCAAACAGCAATAGGCAAGGCATAATTGACATGGGAGAGAGGCATAAAGCAGTCACAGGTGTTATTAGAGAGAGCTAAGACAACAACTGGAAATAGCGATAACGTTTGGGCTAAGGCTAAACAGAATAAACAGGACAGGGTACCGTGTAAAGGAACAGTCCAGCAGGCATCAGCTGTGCAGCTGAGTGATCATAAGGTCCAGTGAACAGCAATATGTGAGTCCGAGAGCAGTTCAAATTGGTGCTTCAGCACAGCTAGCAGGGAGCACAGTTGTAGTTTGCGTGTGCTAGCGGGCCGGGGCTGGCAGATGGATCTTCGTGGTCGTCGCAACGGGAAGCCTGTTGAAACCACATCAGACTATTTCGTCGGCAAACCAGTCGTGTTGGATCGGCGGGGCTCAGTGTCAACACTAGGAGGTCCCGTCCGGTTGACAGAGAGGTAGATAGCCGGGAGATGGGCCTGAGGCTAGCTGAAGGCTAACTGGTGCTTGCTATAGGGCAATGGTAATCAGCCAACAACAGGTTGCAGCTAGCTAGCTGGTTGCGATGATCCGGCGCTAGGGTCCAGTGATTCCGGCAGAAAGTCCAATAAGCTCTGGGTCGATAGCACGCTGGGTCGATAGCACGCTGTGCAGACTGGCCGACGAATTGTCTAGGCTAGAGCTAGAGCTGGCTGGTGGATAGTGTAGGCCACGGACAGTGGTGAAGACGCTAACGGTGACTAATAGCAAGTAGCCATTCAGTTGCAGCTACACTAGTTTCAGCTTACGGTTCTTGATGAAAGTTATAAAGAAATAATAGAATCCTTTCCACGTTGGGTGAGGCGGGTTGCAGGAAAGTATATTTAGTTAAAGAATGAAAAGTAAAAATTGAGAAATATATACAAAATAGACAAAAAAACAAGAAACGGGATATTTACACAAGGACAATGAATAAAAGCGACCCCACTGCTACGCCATCTTGGAGAGTGTCATTTTGAAACCAATTTTCAAGGTTTCAAAGACCTCTCTGATGAGAATAAGCTACCCGTCCTGTTGGGGGAGGACGCAGAGAGCTGTGCGTTGGCAGCACACTACATTGCTGCCTGCCATAAGTTGAGGGACAGTGTCTGACAGACCAACCAATCTGTAATCCTGTATATTGTTATTGTTCAATGGTTATTTTGACCCTTGGTTATTGTTGTTACTGTTGTCCCGTTGACAACATTGATTATTATTATTTTAATTATGTTAATAGTGTAAATATCCAAAGTAAGCTTTGGCAATATGTACATTGTTACGTCATGCCAATAAAGCAAATTGAATTGAATTGAGAGAGAGCGAGAGAGAGAGAGAGGGGGGGGGGGGCTTTTAGAGAGAGGGGGAGACCGGCAGACAGGGTAGAGGGAAGAAAGTCAGAGGGGATAGGGTAGAGAGGGATGGAGTAGAGGGGGTGAGGACACAGAGGGGGTGAGGAAAGAGAGAGTAAGAGGACAGAGTGGGGTAAGAGGACAGAGACTTGTAAATGCACCACACAACCAATAAACAAAACATACTGACATGGTTTGCGTTTTCAACACCACAATAAATAGACTATCAATTTCGACAAACAGAAAACCCATTCCTCCCTACCTTGTAGGCTTACCCAGTATCGAAGGCTTGGCTTGACAATCTCTTAATGTCATTAACTTTTTGGTGTTTTGTAAAAGATGTCTCTTTCCATTCATCAAATTGCCTCTGCATAGTTTGGATGTATTTATTTATTTGTCAGTTTTAAAAAAAATACATACACTACATGCACAGGAGGTTAGTGGCACCTTAATTGGGGAGAATGGGCTCCTGGTAATGACCGGAGTGGAATCAGTGGAATGGTATCAAATACATCAAACACATGGTTTCCAGGTGTTTGATGCCATTCCTTTGCTCCGATCCTGCCATTATTATGAGCCGTTCGCCCCTCAGCAGCCTCCACTGACTAAATGACCAAAAGTATGTGAACACCTGCTCGTCGAACATCTCATTCCAAAATCATGGGCATTAATATGGAGTCGGCCCCCCCTTTGCTGCTATAAGAACCTCCACTCTTCTGGGAAGGCTTTCCACTAGATGTTGGAACATTGCTGCGGGGACTTGCTTCCATTCAACCACAAGACCATTATTGGAGGTTGGGCACTGATGTTGGGGGATTAGGCCTGGCTCGCAGTCGGCGTCCAATTCATCCGAAAGGTGTTCGATGGGGTTGAGGTCAGGGCTCTGTGCAGGCCAGTCAAGTTCTTCCACACCGATCTCGACAAAACATTTCCGTATCGACCTCGACCTTGTGCATGGAGGCATTGTCATGCTGAAACAGGAAAGGGCCTTCCCCAAGCTGTTTCCACAAAGTTGGAAGCATAGAATCATCTAGAATGTAATTGTATGCTGTAGAGTTAAGATTTCCCTTCACTGGAACTAAGGGGCCTAGCCCGAACCATGAAAAACAGCCCCAGACCATTATTCCTCCTCCACCAAACTTTACAGTTGGCACTATGCATTGGGGCAGGTAGCGTTCACCTGGCATCCGCCAAACACAGATTCGTCCATCGGACTCCCATATGGTGAAGAGTGATTCATAATTCCAGAGAACGTGTTTCCACTGCTCCAGAGTTCAATGGCGGCGAACTTTACACCACTCCAGCCGATAATTGGCATTGCGCATGGTGATCTTAGGCTTGTGTGCGGCTGCTTGGCCATGGAAACCCATTTCATGAAGCTCCCGACGAACCGTTCTTGTGCTGATGTTGCTTCCAGAGGCAGTTTGGGACTCTGTAGTGAGTGTTGCAACCGATGACAGATAATTTTTACGCGCTTCAGCACTCGGCGGTCCTGTTCTATGAGCTGTGTGTGTGTCCTATTGCTCCACTGTTGGCTGACCTCAATTTACCTCTCTCCTCTCCACCTACCCTTATTTATTTTTATATCTCTCTCTCTCTCTCTCTCTCTCTCTCTCTCTCTCTCTCTCTCTCTCTCTCTCTCTCTCTCTCTCTCTCTCTCTCTCTCTCTCTCTCTCTCTCTCTCTCTCTCTCTCTCTCTCTCTCTACTTGGATGTTAGTCAAAATCGTGTGCAAGTCATGCTTCAGCAGAACTCAAACATCACGTTCACGGACAAGAATGTGTGCATGTACGTGCGTGTGTCTCTATTTCTCTCTGAAAGGATCTGTGTATCAGGCTTGCGGGGTGCTACAGTAAGGGCTCTATTCAATCTGTACAGCTGAAGAGTTGCAGATTCTGCGATAAAAAAATTTAAGTAATTTCCGATTGAGCCGACATATGCAGCGAGGAGAGGAGAAGGCGTGAGCGAGTGAAGTAGTGTGAAGGTAAACATGGAGTTGCTATAATATTTGCCAAGGCCAGTTGGAGGGCCGTGGGGAAACGAGCACTGCTATTCTGGGCTGCTGGCACACGCTCAAAATCATCTGGAGCTGATTATGGCCCTTCACACAAACACAAACACAAACACACACACACACACACACACACACACACACACAGGTATGTAGCTAGCCAGCCAGCCATCCAGCGAACCAGCCAGCTAGCCAGCGAACCAGTCAGCCAGTCAGCCAGCCAGCGAGCCAGACAGCCAGCTAACCAGTCATCCAGCCAGTCAGCCAGCCAACCACAAGCCAGTCAGTCAGCTGCCAGCCAGCGATCCACCCACCCACCATCCATTCTTCCAGCCATCCAGACAGCAATCCAGCAATCCAGCCAGTCAGCCAGTCAGTCAGTCAGTCAGTCAGCCACCAGCCAGCCAGCTGAGCACTAGGATCAACGACTGCTATATGGAGAGGAAACCTAATTAAAATACCTCCACCAACTACAGGACTCTGTCTGCATCTGAAATGGCAGCTTATTCCCTATATAGTACAGTACTTTAGACCAAGGCACTATAAAGGGAATAGGGTAACCCCATTCTTACAGTACTGTCACCTCGGCCCACAGAATGTCCTTCCTTCCCATCCCTCCTTTTCCTCTTTTTCTCCTTCCCTTCTTCCCTCCCGTGCTCCTCTCCTCTCCTCTCCTCTGGGGCATGTTCTATTTCTTCTGTGACCAGCGGACGAGACAGGGGAAGCGAGCTTAACATTGTGTTCCTGAGAGATGGTTAATGATGATGGAGTCCTGGGAACGTGTGTGTGTGTGTGTGCGTGTGCATGCTTGTGTGTGTGTGTGTAGGTGTGTGTACGTGTGTGTGTTTGGTCAAAAGTTTTGAGAATTACACAAATATTAATTTTCACAAAGTCTGCTGCCTCAGTTTTTATGATGGCAATTTGCATATTCTCCAGAATGTTATGAAGAGTGATCAAATTAGTTTAATCCCCCAAAAACATTTCCACTGCATTTCAGCCCTGCCACAAAAGGAACAGCTGACATCATGTTAGTGTTTCTCTCGTTAACACAGGTGAGAGTGTTGACGAGGACAAGGCTGGAGATCACTCTGTCATGCTGATTAAGTTAGAATAACAGATTGGAAGCTTTAAAAGGAGGGTGGTGCTTGAAATCATTGTTCTTCCCCTGTTAACCATGGTTACCGGCAAGGAAACACGTGCCGTCATCATTGCTTTGCACAAAAAGTGCTTCACAGGCAAGGATATCGCTGCTAGTAAGATTGCACCTAAATCAACCATTTATCGGATCACTCCATGACCTTAATGTGCTTCTTCTTGAGCCACTCCTTTGTTGCCTTGGCCGTGTGTTTTGGATCATTGTCATGATGGAATACCCATCCACTACCCATTTTCAATGCCCTGGCTGAGGGAAGGAGGTTCTCACCCAAGATTTGACGGTACATGGCCCCGTCCATCGTCCCTTTGATGCGGTGAAGTTGTCCTGTCCCATTAGCAGAAAAACATCCCCAAAGCATAATGTTTCCACCTCCATGTTTGAAGGTGGGGATGGTGTTCTTGGGGTCATAGGCAGCACTCCTCCTCCTCCAAACACGGCGAGTTGAGTTGATGCCAAAAAACTCAATTTTGGTCTCATCTGACCACAACACTTTCACCCAGTTCTCCTCTGAATCATTCAGATGTTCATTGGCAAACTTCAGACGGGCATGTATATGTGCTTTCTTGAGCAGGGGGACCTTGCGGGCGCTGCAGGATTTCAGTCCTTCACGGTGTAGTGTGTTACCAATTGTTTTCTTGGTGACTATGGTCCCAGCTGCCTTGAGATCATTTACAAGATCCTCCTGTGTAGTTCTGGGCTGGTTCCTCACCGTTCTCATGATCATTGCAACTCCACGAGGTGAGATCTTGCATGGAGCCCCAGGCAGAGGGAGATTGACAGGTCTTTTGGTTTTTTCCATTTGCGAATAATCGCACCAACTGTTGTCACCTTCTCACCAAGCTGCTTGGCGATGGTCTTGTAGCCCATTCTAGCCTTGTGTAGGTCTACAATCTTGTCCCTGACATCCTTGGAGAGCTCTTTGGTCTTGGCCACGGTGGAGAGTTTGGAATCTGATTGATTGATTGCTTCTGTGGACAGGTGTCTTTTATACAGGTAACAAACTGAGATTAGGAGCACTCCCTTTAAGAGTGTGCTCCTAATCTCAGCTCGTTACCTGTATAAAAGACACCTTGGAGCCAGAAATCTTTCTGATTGAGAGGGGGTCAAATACTTATTTCCCATTTTTGACATGCATTTTTCTGGATTTCTTTGTTGTTATTCTGTCTCTCACTGTTAAAATAAACCTACCATTAAAATTATAGACTGATCATTTCTTTGTCAGTGGGCAAACGTACAAAATCAGCAGGGGATCAAATTCTTTTTTCCCTCACTGTAACTAAGTGGCTCGGGGAACAAAACATCGACATTTTGGGTCCATGGCCAGGAAACTCCCCAGACCTTAATCCCATTGAGAATTTGTGGTTAATCCTCAAGAGGCGGGTGGACAAACAAAAACCCACAAATTCTGACAAACTCCAAGCATTGGTTATGCAAGAATGGGCTGCCATCAGTCAGGATGTGGCTCAGAAGTTAATTGACAGCATGCCAGGACGGATTGCAGAGGTCTTGAAAAAGAAGGGTCAACACTGCAAATATTGACTCTTTGCATGAACTTAATGTAATTGTCAATAAAAGCCTTTGACACTTATGGAATGCTTGTAATTATACTTCAGTATACCATAGTAACATCTGACAAAAATATCTAAAAACACTGAAGCAGCAAACTTTGTGAAGACCAATACTTGTGTCATTCTCCATACTTTTGACCACGACTGTATGTGTAGGGGGAAGAGTGTTTTATTTTTATTTTATTTTATTTCACCTTTATTTAACCAGGTAAACCAGTTGAGAACAAGTTCTCATTTACAACTGCGACCTGGCCAAGATAAAGCATAGCAGTGCGATAAAAACAACAACACAGAGTTACATATGGGGTAAAATAAAACAAAAATCAAAAAAATAATACAACAGAAATACAATTAATATACAGTGTGCAAATTTAGCAAGTTATGGAGGTAAGGCAATAAAATAGGCTATAGTGCAAAATAATTACAATTTAGTATTAACACTGGAATGATGTGCAAGAGATGATGTGCAAATAGAGATACTGGGGTACAGATGAGCAAAATAAATAACAATATAGGGATGAGGTAGTTGGGCGGGCTAATTTCAGATGGGCTGTGTACAGGTGCAGTGATCGGTAAGGTGCTCAGACAACTGATGCTTAAAGTTAGTGAGGGAGATAAGCGTCTCCAGCTTCAGAGATTTTTGCAATTTGTTCCAGTCATTGGCAGCAGAGAACTGGAAGGAATTGCGGCCAAAGGAGGTGTTGGCTTTGGGGATGACCAGTGAGATATACCCGCTGGAGCGCAGACTACGGGTGGGTGTTGCTATGGTGACCAGTGAGCTAAGATAAGGCGGGGATTTGCCTAGCAGTGATTTATAGATGGCCTGGAGCCAGTGGGTTTGGCGACGAATATGTAGTGAGGACCAGCCAACAAGAGCGTACAGGTCACAGTGGTGGGTATTATATGGGGCTTTGGAGACAAAACGGATGGCACTGTGATAGACAACATCCAATTTGCTGAGTAGAGTGTTGGAGGCTATTTTGTAAATGACATCGCCGAAGTCAAGGATCGGTAGGATAGTCAGTTTTACAAGGGCATGTTTGGCAGCATGAGTGAAGGAGGCTTTGTTGCGAAATAGGAAACCGATTCTAGATTTAACTTTGGATTGGAGATTCTTAATGTGAGTCTGGAAGGAGAGTTTACAGTCTAACCAGACACCTAGATATTTGTAGTTGTCCACGTACTCTAGGTCAGACCCGTCTAGAGTAGTGATTCTAGTCGGGTGGGCGGGTGCAAGCAGCGTTCGGTTGAAGAGCATGCATTTTGTTTTACTAGTGTTTAAGAGCAGTTGGAGGCTACTGAAGGAGTGTTGTATGGAATTGAAGCTCGTTTGGAGGTTTGTTAACACAGTGTCCAATGAAGGGCCAGATGTATACAAAATGGTGTCGTCTGCGTAGAGGTGTGTGCGTAGAGTGTGTGCCCCTCCTCAAAAAATACTATAGTATACTATGATATAAATACTCTAGTATTCACTGTAGAGTTTTTGTGGACTTTACTGTCTAGTCTGCAAAAATACTACAGTGAATACTGTAGTATTTACTGTAGTATACTTCAGTATACTGTATTATACTTTGGCATTTACAGTTAACTATAGTATAAATACTGTAGTAAAAGAAAACTGTAGTATATACTATAGTAATGAATATAGTGTTTTGGTGGATTGTAGTATGCTGTAGTATTTACCATAGTGTTTTTATTTTATTATTATTTAGTATAAATACTAAAAGAGGAAATGTTCCATAACGTGTAGGTAGGTAGGTAGGTAGGTAGGTCGAACAGATAGTAAAAGCGCTTCTGCTCTTCTCTATAACATGTAGGGAACACAATATATGTTGTATACTTGGCATGTAGGTTTCTTACTTATGGGTGGCACAAATTGCAATATGGGGAGGGGGAATGGGCAGGGTACATTCAAATAAGATACTGTAGTATTTACTATAGTAAAAAAATGTGTAGTGTTTTTGCGGACTGTAGCGTTTTTGCTGATATTACTGTTGTATTTACTACAGTGTTTTTTGTGTGGATAATACTGTAGTATTTACTATAGTATTTTACAGTACTAAAACATTCTATAGCAAGTACTAAACATGATTGAGGGATAATACAGTGTGTAGTATAGTATTCTACAGTATACTACAGTTTACTATAGAATTCTATGGTAAGTACTGTAGTATTCGTTCATGTGGGTCAGTAGGTGGGAGAGAGAGAGAAGGAGAGAGAGAGAGAGTAAGCGAGTGAGCACGTGTGCATTCCCCAGTTACTTGGCTACCTGTGAGTTTCCGTTCAGTCTCTGTTTCATCTGTGAACTATTAGTAGTGTCATCTCCACTAGCTAGCATGTAGTCTTTCTCTCTCTCTTTCTTTACATCCTCTGTCTAAACCTCCCAAGCACGGACTGATCCCAAATGGCACCCTATTCCCTATAAAGTGAACTCATTTTGACCAGGGTCGATAGGGATCTGATCAAAATAGTGTACTATATAGGGAACATGTTGCCATTTGGGACGAACACACTATATAAAACAGACTGAGGGAAGAGGAGGAACTTTAACAATGAAAATACCAAAAAAGGCATCACTTTATTTTCACTATTTATTCTCTAGCCTTGGGGAAGAGATGCTGGCACGTTTCGGCTCTTCAGCCTAAAGACTAAACTCATTTATTGGCACTGTCTGTGAAAGAGCCTGCCTGTCTCCCTCCTTTCCCCATCTTGAGTCTGACCCTGAGTCCTAGATCCTAACCCATACACCCTAAACCCTAGCCCCCCTAGAATGGCGCCGGAGAAGATGGCTGCCGTTTTACAGCCCTCTAAACAATTGTACTATTATGTGTGTTTTTCTGCGTTATTTGTAATTTATTTTGTACATAATGTTTCTGCCATCGTCTCTTATAACCAAAAAGAGCTTCTGGATATCAGGACAGCGATTACTCACCTCGTATTGGACGAATAATTTTTCTTCAACGAGGCGGCCGCGAAGGATATCCTACAGACATCCGACAAGGCCCAAATCCCCGTCATTCGCATGAGGAAGAGACGGAGATATCGTGGACGTAGGTCGGGTTGCCTTGTAAGGATCCGACGGCGAGCGAGTAAACTGCCGCTCCCATCAATCCTATTAGCCAATCTTCAATCATTGGAAAATAAATTGGATGACCTAAGATTACGGTTATCCTACCAACGGGACATTAAAAACTGCAATATCTTATGTTTCACCGAGTCGTGGCTGAACGACGACATGGATAACATACAGCTAGAGGGCTATACGCTACATCGGCAGGATAGAACGGCTGACTCCAGTAAGACAAGGGGTGGTGGTCTGTGTATATTTGTAAACAACAGCTGGTGCAAAAAATCAAATACTAAGGAAGTCTCGAGGTTTTGCTCGCCTGAGATAGAGTATCTTATGATAAGCTGTAGACCACACTATTTGCCAATAGAGTTTTCATCTATATTTTTCATAGCTGTCTATTTACCACCACAAACCAATGCTGGCATTAAGATTGCACTGAATGAGCTGTAAAAGGCCGTAAGTCAACAGGAAAACGCTCATCCAGAGGCAGCGCTCCTAGTGGCCGGGGACTTTAATGCAGGAAAAATTAAATCAGTTTTACCTCATTTCTACCAGCATGTGCAACCAGAGGGAAAAAAACTCTAGACCACCTTTACTCCACACACAGAGACGCATACAAAGCTCTCCCTCGCCCTCCATTTGGCAAATCTGACCATAACTCTATCCTCCTGATTCCTGCTTATCAGCAAAAACTAAAGCAGGAAGCACCAGTGACTCGGTTAATAAAAAAGTGGTCAGATGACGCAGATGCTAAGCTACAGGACTGTTTTGCTAGCACAGCCTGGAACATGTTCCGGGATTCTTCAGATAGCATTGAGGAGTACACCACATCAGTCACTGGCTTCATCAATAAGTGCATCGATGATGTCATCCTCACAGTGACCGTACGTACATACCCCAACCAGAAGCCATGGATTACAGGAAACATCCGCACTGAGCTAAAGGGTAGAGCTGCCGCTTTCAAGGAGCGGGACTCTAACCCGGACGCTTATAAGAAATCCCGCTATGCCCTCCGACGAATCATCAAACAGGCAAAGAGTCAATACAGGACTAAGATTGAATCGTACTACACCGGCTCTGACGCTCGTCGGATGTGGCAGGGCTTGAAAACTATTACAGACTACAAAGGGAAGCACAGACGCGAGCTTCCCAGTGACACAAGCCTACCAGACGAGCAAAACCACTTCTATGCTCGCTTCGAGGCAAGCAACACTGAAGCATGCATGAGAGCACCAGCTGTTCCGGATGACTATGTGATCACGCTCTCCGTAGCCGATGTGAGTAAGACTTTTAAGCAGGTCAACATTCACAAGGCCGCAGGGCCAGACGGATTACCAGGATGTGTACTCCGAGCATGTGCTGACCAACTGGCAAGTGTCTTCACTGACATTTTCAACATGTCCCTGACTGAGTCTGTAATACCAACATGTATCAAGCAAACCCCCATAGTCCCCGTGCCCAAGGACACTAAGATAACCTGCCTAAATGACTACCGACCCGTAGCACTTACGTCTGTAGCCATGAAGTGCTTTGAAAGGCTGGTCATGGCTCACATCAACACCATTATCCCAGAAACCCTAGACCCACTCCAATTTGCATACCGCCCCAACAGATCCACAGATGACGCAATCTCTACTGCACTCCACACTGCCCTTTCCCACCTGGACAAGAGGAACACCTACGTGAGAATGCTATTCATTGACTACAGCTCAGCATTCAACACCATAGTGCCCACAAAGCTCATCACTAAGCTAAGGATCCTGGGACTAAACACCTCCCTCTGCAACTGGATCCTGGACTTCCTGACGGGCCGCCCCCAGGTGGTGAGGGTAGGTAACAACACATCTGCCACACTGATCCTCAACACGGGGGCCCCTCAGGGGTGCGTGCTCAGTCCCCTCCTGTACTCCCTGTTCAACCATGACTGCATGGCCAGGCACGACTCCAACACCATCATTAAGTTTGCCGACGACACAACAGTGGTAGGCCTGATCACCGACAACGATGAGACAGCCTATAGGGAGGAGGTCAGAGACCTGGCCGTGTGGTGCTAGGATAACAACCTCTCCCTCAACGTGACCAAGACAAAGGAGATGATTGTGGACTACAGGAAAAAAAAGAGGACTGAGAACGCCCCTGTAGTGGAACAGGTTGAGAGCTTCAAGTTCCTTGGTGTCCACATCACCAACGAACTATCATGGTCCAAACACACCAAGACAGTCGTGAAGAGGGCACGACAAAGCCTATTCCCCCTCAGAAGACTGAAAAGATTCGGCATGGGTCCTCAGATCCTCAAAAAATTCTACAGCTGCACCATCGAGAGCATCCTGACTAGTTGCATCACCGTCTGGTATGGCAACTGCTTGGCCTCCGACCGCAAGGCACTACAGAGGGTAGTGCGTATGGCCCAGTACATCACTGGGGCCAAGCTTCCTGCCATCCAGGACCTCTATACCAGGCGGTGTCAGAGGAAGGCCCTCAAAATTGTCAAAGACTCCAGCCACACTAGTCATAGACTGCTCTCTCTGCTACCGCACGGCAAGTGGTACCGGAGTGCCAAGTCTAGGTCCAAAAGACTTCTCAACAGCTTCTACCCCCAAGCCATAAGACTCCTGAACAGCTAATCATGGCTACCCAGACTATTTGCACTGCCCCCCCACCCCATCTTTTTACGCTGCTGCTACTCTGTTAATTATTTATGCATAGTCACTTTAGCTCTACCCACATGTACATATTACTTAAACTACCTCAACTAGCCGGTGCCCCCGCACATTGACTCTGCACCGGTACCCCCCTGTACAAAAATCCAGAAAATCACATTGTATGATTTTTAAGTAATTAATTTGCATTTTATTGCATGACATAAGTATTTGATCACCTACCAACCAGTAAGAATTCCGGCTCTCACAGACCTGTTAGTTTTTCTTTAAGAAGCCCTCCTGTTCTCCACTCATTACCTGTATTAACTGCACCTGTTTGAACTCGTTACCTGTATAAAAGACACCTGTCCACACACTCAATCAAACAGACTCCAACCTCTCCACAATGGCCAAGACCAGAGCGCTGTGTAAGGACATCAGGGATAAAATTGTAGACCTGCACAAGGCTGGGATGGGCTACAGGACAATAGGCAAGCAGCTTGGTGAGAAGGCAACAACTGTTGGCGCAATTATTAGAAAATGGAAGAAGTTCAAGATGACGGTCAATCACCCTCAGTCTGGGGCTCCATGCAAGATCTCACCTCGTGGGGCATCAATGATCATGAGGAAGGTGAGGGATCAGCCCAGAACTACACGGCAGGACCTGGTCAATGACCTGAAGAGAGCTGGGACCACAGTCTCAAAGAAAACCATTAGTAACACACTACGCCGTCATGGATTAAAATCCTGCAGCGCACGCAAGGTCCCCCTGCTCAAGCCAAAGCATGTCCAGGCCCATCTGAAGTTTGCCAATGACCACCTGGATGATCCAGAGGAGGAATGGGAGAAGGTCATGTAGTCTGATGAGACATAAATAGAGCTTTTTGGTCTAAACTCCACTCGCCGTGTTTGGAGGAAGAAGAAGGATGAGTACAACCCCAAGAACACCATCCCAACCGTGAAGCATGGAGGTGGAAACATCATTCTTTGGGGATGCTTTTCTGCAAAGGGGACAGGACGACTGCACCGTATTGAGGGGAGGATGGAAGGGGCCATGTATCGCGAGATCTTGGCCAACAACCTCCTTCCCTCAGTAAGAGCATTGAAGATGGGTCGTGGCTGGGTCTTCCAGCATGACAACGACCCGAAACACACAGCCAGGGCAACTAAGGAGTGGCTCCGTAAGAAGCATCTCAAGGTCCTGGAGTGGCCTAGCCAGTCTCCAGACCTGAACCCAATAGAACATCTTTGGAGGGAGCTGAAAGTCTGTATTGCCCAGCGACAGCCCCGAAACCTGAAGGATCTGAGAAGGTCTGTATGGAGGAGTGGGCCAAAATCCCTTCTGCAGTGTGTGCAAACCTGGTCAAGACCTACAGGAAACGTATGATCTCTGTAATTGCAAACAAAGGTTTCTGTACCAAATATTAAGTTCTGCTTTTCTGATGTATCAAATTCTTATGTCATGCAATAAAATGCAAATTAAGTACTTAAAAATCATACAATGTGATTTTCTAGATTTTTGTTTTAGATTTCGTCTCTCACAGTTGAAGTGTACCTATGATAAAAATTACAGACCTCTACATGCTTTGTAAGTAGGAAAACCTGCAAAATTGGCAGTGTATCAAATTCTTGTTCTCCCCACTGTATAGCCTCCCTACTGTTATTTTACTTCTGCTCTTTTTTTCTCAACACTTTTTTGTTGTTGTTTTATTTTACTTTTTTATAAAAAATAAATGCACTGTTGGTTAAGGGCTGTAAGTAAGCATTTCACTGTAATGTCTGCACCTGTTGTATTCGGCGCATGTGGCCAATCAAATTTGATTTGATTTGATTTGATTTGATTTAAATCCTAGCGGTGTCCACATGGCCGATGCTAACAGAGCACGCTTCATCCACAACACACATTCATAATGCTGCATTTATAGGTGTGTGTGTGTGTGTGTGTGTGCATGCGTGTGTGCGTGCTCATAATGCTGCCTTTATGGGTGTGTGAGTGTGTTGCATGAGTATATAAGTGTGTGCACTTATAATGCCAGTTTTTATGGCTAATTGCAGTGCCGCCGAGCGTCACAGACATTAAAAAGAGCCTGGCTGACCACAGGGTAAACACAGGCTCGTAAAATGTGTGTGTGTATGTATGAGTGGGTGTATGTACATATGCATATGTGCATAGGGGGTGTGTGTATGTATTTGTGTATGTGTGTGTAAGGGGGGGGGGGGGGGGTGGAGAGAAAGAGGGTGTATCTATGTAAAACGCGATGTGTGTGTGTGTCATGTGTAAATGTGCTTTAGTGTTTGTGTGTGCGCGCGTCAACTTGCATGCACGTGTGTGTGTGTGTGTGTGTGTGTGTGTGTGTGTGTGTGTGTGGGAGAGTAACTCCCTGGCCCGCACATGGCTGCAGGATATTGCTTTTCTAAATAAAGCTGAGCTAATGAGAGCCTCAGTGCAGCCACTCTGAAATGAGCACAGAGCACAGGCCTACGTTCACAACTACAAGGACTCACTTGCCACAACCAAATCTGCCTATTTCTCCAACATCATAAGGAATGAACAAGGAAACCCAAGAGTGCTCTTCTCAACCATCAGCAAACTTCTCTGCCTATTGAACAACCCCTCTCTCACAATCACCACTGACCTCTGTGACAGTTTTCTGGCCTCCTTTCAAAGCAAAGTGGAGGCTATCTACCAACACCTGCAACAGTCTCACCCTTCATCTGCTCCCCCCACCAGCACTACCTGACTCACCGCCTGTGAACATACTTAATGCCTTCTCCCTTGTCAATGAAACCACCATTACTAAACTATTTTCTAAATCCAAAACCACAACCTGCTCCCTTGGCCCCATGCCCTCTGCCTTAGTTAAGGCATGCCGTCCTGTTCTCTGCCACCTGATGGTCAAGATTGTAAATGCATCCCTCACATCTGGCATTGTTCCTACTCTGAAAACAGCGGCTATAACACCCATTCTGAAAAAACTGGGCCTGGACCCTGAGATCTTCACCAGCTACCGGCATATCTCAAACCTCCCCTTCCTCGCCAAAGTGCTTGAGCGAGTGGTAGCATCACAAATCCAAAAACACATGGCCTCATAAACTTTTTTAACCCCTCTAGTCGGGCTTTCAGACTATGCATAGCACTGAAACTGCCTTGGTAAAGGTCGTGAACGACCTCCTCTATGCTGCTGATGCTAGGAACATCTCCATCCTCATCCTCCTGGATCTGACTGCAACATTTGACACCGTCATCAGATTTTAACTGACCGCATGGAGAGGCTTCTTGGAGTTTCTGGATCACCCCTTGCCTGGTTCCACTCCTATCTATCTGATATACATAAGTTTGTCTCCCTTGGCAACTGCAAGTCTGCCCCAGGTGTCACACACGGCTCAGTGTTAGGTCCATTACTGTTTAGTATTTACATGCTACCCCTTGGTCAGAGCCTCCGTCAATTTGGACTAAAATTTCACTGTTATGCAGATGACACATAAATCTAGATCCACACAAAACCCAACTCCACTCTGCCATCCCCCTCTGTTGTTGACTGCCTCTGTGAAGTGAAAACTTGGATGAGCAATAACTTTTTAAAACTAAACGACGAGAAAACAGAGATCATACTCACGAGCCTCAACTCCCTCATCAAGAAACTGGGTCAACTCAACATAACAATCGATGGCTGCACCTTCCACTCCAACTCTGCAGTCAGGAACCTTGGTGTTACATTTGACCCCACTCTGTCATTTGAATCCCACATCCAGAACATCACCAAGTCAGCTTTCTTCCAACTCAAAAACATCTCACAACTCAGACCCTCTCTCACTGACCCCACTGCTGAAACACTCATTTACACCTTTGTTTTATCACGCCTGGACTACTGCAATGCCATTCTCTACGGACTCCCCGGAAAAACACTGGACAGACTTCAACATATTCCAAATTCAGCTGCACAAACCAGACCTTGGAACCACATCACCCCCACCCGCATCAAACTCCACTGGCTCCCAGTTCAATACAGGATAATCTTCTAATTGCTCATGCTCACCTACAAAGCACTCAATGAACTGGTGCCCACATACCTTACTGACCTCCTGCACCCCTACACTCCCACCTGTTCACTGAGCTCCTCTGACACTGGCCCCTTCACCATTCCTCGCACCAGGCTCCGCTCCATGGGAGACCGGGCTTTTAGAAGTGCAGCTCCCCAACTCTGGAACTCAATGCCTCTCCATGTTAGAACCTCACAATCCATACACATATTCAAGTTCACACTAAAGACACACCTCTTCACACAGGCGTACCCAGATTCTTTGTTGTCTTAGATTTTATCCTCTGTCTAGTTCACTTCCTTGGTTAGTTTGTCATCATGTTTAGTCATCTCCATCGTTAACCTGTCCTTATGTTTAGTGTACTTTTGTATACTTACTTATTTTAATGTGGGATTGTATTGCTTTTAATCCTGCTGATTTTCTTCTGTATGTCAAGTGACTTTGGGTGTCGTGAAAAGTGCTTAAATAAAATGTAGTCTTATTATTACAATTAACAGAGAGAGAGAGAGAGAGAGAGAGAGAGAGAGAGAGAGAGAGAGAGAGAGAGAGAGAGAGAGAGAGAGAGAGAGAGAAGGGTAGGTGGAGAGGAGAGAGGTAAATTGAGGTCAGCCAACAGGGGAAGGAAGGAGTGGAGCAATAGGACACACACAGCTCATAGAACAGGACCGCCGAGTGCTGAAGCGCGAAAAAATTATCTGTCATCGGTTGCAACACTCAATACAGAGTCCCAAACTGCCTCTGAAAGCAACATCAGCACAAGAACGGTTCGTCGGGAGCTTCATGAAATGGGTTTCCATGGCCGAGCAGCCTCACACAAGCCTAAGATCACCATGCGCAATGCCAATTATCGACTGGAGTGGTGTAAAGCTCGCCGCCATTGAACTCTGGCGAGAGAGAGTGAGAGTGAGTGAGTGAGTGAGTGAGTGAGTGAGTGAGTGAGTGAGTGAGTGAGTGAGTGAGTGAGTGAGTGAGTGAGTGAGTGAGTGAGTGAGTGAGTGAGTGAGTGAGTGAGTGAGTGAGTGAGAGAGAGAGAGAGAGAGAGAGAGAGAGATGCTACCCTTTGGCCATGCATTCTGATGCAGAGGGAATCATTCAACAGGTGGGGTTAGAAAGAAAGGACCAGAAGAGAAAAGCAACTGTATTTGTGATAGGGAGAGATACATAGCAAATGGATATCGACAGATTGCAAAATATGCGAGAGAAATAGGAAACGATTTAGTTTGACTGCATATCCATAACACATTTATTAAACGTCTGTAAGCATTTCACGAACGTGTTATAACAGATCCTGACTGCATTATTAAAGGTTAATGAAATATATCCATTGCATATCTATAGCAGATTCATGTCATGCTATACAAGTGCTCATATTTAGGTATCTTAATAGATGCATCATTACAATGACAGTGTAGTGTCATCATTATTACTGTTCTCAAAAGTGTGCTTTTGCCATACCAGTGTTAGTGAATATGGCAAAAGGCCAAACCACGTTTTGAAAATTATGCTGATATATAGCATAGTAGCCCCATTCCCCCCATCGCCCGAAATAGGCCTGTGACTTACCTTCTTCTTCTCACTGAGGTCAATGGTGCATGAAGATCTCCACAGGGTTGAATCCTCAGGGTAAATTTTACCTATCAAATCGTGTAGTTGAGGGTCATATCCTAACTCTTTAGGAATTCATTAATAGCCCTCCTCCACATAACAATGACAGGTAAATTGGTGATACTGGTCTATAACGCACACATGAAGGGTCTATGTATGAATTATATGCAGTCAAAGTAAAGTCTAATCTATTTTCCCATTCATAAAGCATTTATAGCTAAGCACTTTATGTTAATTAACTGTGCAGTTTGCCATCTGATCTACAGTGCATTGTATTTACATTGGCACGTTAGAAACCTTTTAAAACACAACAAATTAACAGACAGAGACCAGTTGCTTTCATTTTGACTGCAGAGAAGAGGTGAGCGGTCAGTGTGACATCGCTTCTGGGTGACAGCTAAGTGTTCTTCTGGCTTCTTATTAGCTATTTTTGTTATTTTAAATGTGCAAACATACAATGTCAGTCATTAAATAGTGATCAAAAAGGTTAACTAAATGTTTAATTAGTTTTTTATGATTTTTCTTGACGTTAGAGGTCACCATGAACTGACATTTCACAGACCTCTCACCTCGCATATTGTCTTCCAGTGTAGCCAAAATGTAAAGGTCCATGCTATCCGGGATCCTTGGGACGTCCCTACAACATTTCATTCTGAAAAGTACACTGAACAAAAATATAAACGCAACATGTAACGTGTTGGTCCGATGTTTCATGAGCTGAAATAAAAGATCCCAGAAGTTTTCTATACACACAAAAAGCTTATTTCTCTAAAATGTTGTGCACAAATTTGTTTACATCCCTGTTAATGAGCATTTCTCCTTTGCCAAGATAATCCATCCACCTGACAGGTGTGGCATATCAAGATGCTTATTCAACAGCATGATCATTATGCAGGTGCACAATAAAAGGCCACCCTAAAATGTGCAGTTTTATCATACAACACAATGCCACAGATGTCTCAAGTTTTGAGGGAGTGTGCAATTGGTATGCTGACTGCAGGAATGTCCACCACAGCAGTTGCCAGCAAATGTAATGTTTATTTCTCTACCATAAACTGCCTCTAACATTGTTTTAAAGAATTTGGCAGTATGTCCAACCGGCCTCACAACCGCAGACTACTTATAACCACACCAGCCCAGGACCTCCTCATCCGGCTTCTTCCCCTGCGGGATCGTCTGAGACCAGCCACCCGGACAGCTGGCACTAAGACCGCCCTCAACGAGCTGTATAAGGCCATAAGCAAACAAGAAAAGGCTGGGGACTTTAATGCAGGAAAGCTTAAACCCGTTTTACCTAATTTCTACCAGCATGTGCAACCAGAGGAAAATACATTCTAGACCACCTTTATTCCACACACAGAGACGCATACAAAGCTCTCCCTCGCCCTCCATTTGACAAATCAGACCATAATTCTATCCTCCTGATTCCTGCTTACAAGCAAAAACTAAAGCAGGAAGTACCCGTGACTCACTCAATACGGAAGTAGTCAGATGACGCAGATGCTAAGCTACAGGACTGTTTTGCTAGCACACCTCTGGAATATGTTCTGGGATTCATCAAACGGCATTGAGGAGTATACCACATCAGTCACCGGCTTCATCAATAAGTGCATCGATGACGTCGTCCCCACAGTGACCGTACATACATACCCCAACCAGAAGCCATGAATTACAGGCAACATCTGTACTGAGCTAAAGGGTAGAGCTTCCACTTTCAAGGAGTGGGACTTTAACTCGGACACTTATAATAAATCCTGCTATGCCCTCCGACGAACCATCAAACAGGCAAAGAGTCAATACAGGACTAAAATGGAATCCAACTACACTGGCTCTGATGCTCGTCAGATGTGGCAGGGCTCGCAAACTATTAATGTTCCACAAAGGGAAGCCCAGCCGCAAGCTGCCCAGTGACACAAGCCTACCAGATGAGCTAAATGACTTATATGTGCGCTTCGAGGCAAACAACACTGAAGCATGCATGAGAGCACCAGCTGTTCCGGACTCTGTTATCACGCTTTAGAAAGGTCAACATTCACAAGGCCGCAGGGCCAGACGGTTTACCAGGACGTGTACTCAGAGCATGCGCTGACCAACTGGCAAGTGTCTTCACTGACATTTTCAATCTGTCCCTGACCGAGTCTGTAATACCTACATGTTTCAAGCAGACCACCATAGTCCCTGTGCCCAAGAACACCAAGGTAACCTGCCAAAATGACTACTGAACCGTAGCACTCACATGTGCAGCCATGAAGTGCTTGGAAAGGCTGATCATTGCTCACATCAACACCATCATCCCAGAAACCCTAGACCCACTCCAATTTCCATACCTCCCCAAAAGATCCACAGATGATGATGATCTCTATTGCAGTCCACACTGCCCTTTCACACCTGGACAAAAGTAACACTCATGTGAAAATGCTGTTCATTGACAACAGTCAAGCATTCAACACCATAGTGCCCTCAAAGTACATCACTAAGCTAAGGACCCTGGAACTAAACACCACTCTCTGCAACTGAATCCTGGAATTCCTGACAAGCCACCCCCAGGTGGTAAGGGTAGGCAACAACAAATTTGCCACACTGTTCCTCAACACGGGGGCCCCTCAGGGGTGCGTGCTTAGTCCCCTCCTGTACTCCCTGTTCACCCATGACTGCGTGGCCAAGCACGACCATCATTAAGTTTGCCAATGACACAACGGTGGTAGGCCTGATCACCGACAATAAAAAGACAGCCTATAGGGAGGAGATCAGAGACCTGGCAGTGTAGTGTCATGACAACAACCTCTCCCTCAACGTGATCAAGACAAAGGAGATGATCATGGACTATAGGAAAAGGAGGGCCGAACACCCCGCCATTCTCATCGACAGGGCTGTAGTGGAGCAGGCCGATAGCTTCAAGTTTCTTGGTGTCCACAACAGCAACAAACTATCATGGTCCAAACACACCAAGACAGTCGTGAAGAGGGCACGACAACGCCTATTCCCTGAAAATATTTGGCATGGGTCCTCAGATCCTCAAAAGGTTCTACAGCTGCACAATCGAGAGCATCCTGACTGGTTGCATCACCGCCTAGTATGGCAACTGCTCGGCATTAGACCGCAAGGTGCTACAGATGGTAGTGCGTACAGCCCAGTACATCACCGAGGCCAGGCTTCATGCCATCCAGGACCTCTATACCAGGCAGTGTCAGAGGAAGGCCCTAAAAATTGCGAAAGACTCCAGCCACACTAGTCATAGACTGTTCTCTCTGCTACCGCACAGCAAGCGGTACCAGGGCGCCAAGTCTAGGTCCAAAAGCCTCCTAATCAGCTTCTACCCCCAAGCCATAAGACTGCTGAACAGCTAATCAAATGGTTACCTGGACTATTTGCATTGACCCCACCTTTTTTACGCTGCTGCTACTCGCTGTTTATTATCTATGCAGTCACTTTACCCCTACCTACATGCACATATTACCTCAATTACCTCGACTAACCTGTACCGCAGCACATTGACTTGGTACCGGTACCCCCTGTATATAGTTGAAGTCGGAAGTTTACATACACTTAGGTTGGAGTCATTAAAACTAGTTTTTCAACCACTCCACAAATTTCTTGTTAACAAATTATAGTTTTGGCAAGTCGGTTAGGACATCTACTTTGTGCATGACACAAGTAATTTTTCCAACAATTGTTTACAGACAGATTATTTCAATTATAATTCACTGTATCAAAATTCCAGTGGGTCAGAAGTTTACATACACTAAGTTGACTGTGCCTTTAAACAGCTTGAAAAATTCCATAAAATAATGTCATGGCTTTAGAAGTTTCTGTTAGGCCAATTGACATCATTTGAGTCAATTGGAAGTGTACCTGTGGATGTATTTCAAGGCCTACCTTCAAACTCAGTGCCTCTTTGCTTGACATCATGGGAAAATCTAAAGAAATCAGCCAAGACCTCAGAAAAAAAAATTGCAGACCTCCACAAGTCTGGTTCATCCTTGGGAGCAATTTCCAAATGCCTGATGGTACCACGTTCATCTGTACAGACAATAGTACGCAAGTATAAACACCATGGGACCACGCAGCCGTCATACCGCTCAGGAAGGAGACGCGTTCTGTCTCCTAGAGATGAACGTACTTTAGTGCGAAAAGTGCAAATCAATCCCAGAACAACAACAAAGGACCTTGTGAAGATGCTGGAGGAAACGGGAATAAAAGTATCTATATCCATAGTAAAACGAGTCCTATATCGACATAACCTGAAAGGCCGCTCAGCAAGGAAGAAGCCACTGCTCCAAAACCGCCATTGTGCTTTGCTGCAGGAGGGACTGGTGCACTTCACAAAATAGATGGCATCATGAGGAAGGAAAATTATGTGGATATACTGAAGCAACATCTCAAGACATCAGTCAGGAAGTTAAAGCTTGGTAGCAAATGGGTCTTCCAAATGGACAATGAATCAAATCAAAATCAAATCAAATCAAATTTTATTGGTCACATGCGCCGAATACAACAGGTGCAGACATTGCAGTGAAATGCTTACTTACAGCCCTTAACCAACAGTGCATTTATTTTAAACAAAAAAAGTAAGAATAAAACAACAACAACAAAAAAGTGTTGAGAAAAAAAGAGCAGAAGTAAAATAAAGTGACAGTAGGGAGGCTATATATACAGTAAAATAAAGTGACAGTAGGGAGGCTATATATACAGGGGGGTACCGTTGCAGAGTCAATGTGCGGGGGCACCGGCTAGTTGAGGTAGTTGAGGTAATATGTACATGTGGGTAGAGTTAAAGTGACTATGCATAAATACTTAACAGAGTAGCAGCAGCGTAAAAAGGATGGGGTGGGGGGGCAGTGCAAATAGTCCGGGTAGCCATGATTAGCTGTTCAGGAGTCTTATGGCTTGGGGGTAGAAGCTGTTGAGAAGTCTTTTGGACCTAGACTTGGCACTCCGGTACCGCTTGCCGTGCGGTAGCAGAGAGAACAGTCTATGACTAGGTTGGCTGGAGTCTTTGACAATTTTGAGGGCCGTCCTCTGACACCGCCTGGTATAGAGGTCCTGGATGGCAGGGAGCTTTGCCCCAGTGATGTACTGGGCCGTACGCACTACCCTCTGTAGTGCCTTGCGGTCAGAGGCCAATGACCCCAAGCATACTAACAAAGTTGTGGCAAAATGGCTTAAGGACAACAAAGTCAAGGTATTGGAGTGGCCATCACAAAGCCCTGACCTCAATCCTATAGAACATTTGTGGCAGAACTGAAAAAGCGTGTGTGAGCAAGGAGGCCTACAAACCTGACTCAGTTACACCAGCTCTGTCAGGCGGAATGGGCCAAAATTCACCCAGGTTATTGTGGGAAGCTTGTGGAAGGCTACCTGAAACGTTTGACCCAAGTTAAACAATTTAAAGGCAATGCTACCGAATACTAATTGAGTGTATGTAAACTTCTGACCCACTGGGAATGTGATGAAAGTAATAAAAGCTGAAATAAATCATTCTCTCTACTATTATTCTGACATTTCACATTCTTAAAATAAAGTGGTGATCCTAGCTGACCTAAGACAGGGAATTTTTACTAGGATTAAATTTCAGGAATTATTATGATAAGCTTAGTTTAAATGTATTTGGCTAAGGTGTATGTAAACTTCTGACTTCAACTGTATATAGACTCGTTATTATTATTTTATTGTGATACTGTTTTATATATTTTTTTGCTTTAGTTTATTTAGTAAATATTTTCTTAATGACAAATAACATTTGACTTGATTTTGAAACTGTGGCTTGCACAATCGAAGAATTTCTGCACAAACTGTAAGAAACTGTCTCAGGGAAGCTCATCTGCGTGCTTGTTATCCTCACCAGGGTCTTAACCTGACTGCAGTCTGGTGTCGTAACAGACTTCAGAAGGAGCAGATGACCACTGGCACGCTGGAGGAGTGTACTCTTCAGGGATGAATCTCAGTTTCAACTGTACCGGGCAGACAGTATGGCGTCATGTGGGCGAGCGGTTTGCTGATGTCAAAGTTGTGAACAGAGTGCCCCATGGTGGCAGTGGGATTATGGTATGGGCAGGCATAAACTACGGACAGCGAGCAGAATTGCATTTGATCTTTTTGAATGCACTGAGATACCGTGACGAGATCCTGAGGCCCATTCATCCGTTGCCATCATATCATGTTTTAGCATGATAATGCACAGCCCCATGTCACAAGGATCTGTAAACAATTCCTGGAAGCTGAAAATGTCCCAGTTCTTCCACGGCCTGCATACTCACCAGACATGTTCCCCATTGAGCATGTTTGGGATACTCTGGATCAACGTGTACGACAGCGTGTTCCAGTTCCCGCCAATATCCAGCAACTTCGCACAGCCATTGAAGAGCAGTGGGACAACATCCCACAGGCCACAATCAACAGCCTGATTAACTCTATGCGAAGGAGATGTGTCGCGCTGCATGAGGCAAATGGTGGTCACACCAGATAATGACTGGTTTTCTGATCCACGCCCCTACCTTTTTTGTAAGGTATCTGTGACCAAAGATGCATATCTGTATTCCCAGTCATGTGAAATCCATAGATTAGGGCCTAATTAATTTAAATTGATTACCTTATATGAACTCTAACCGTAAAATAGAGTTCAGGCTGAGTGGGTGGGGAGTTTATATTCATGAGCCCGACTTGACTGACAGGTCTTTGTAACGCCTACATCAAGCAACTTGGATTCAGAGAGCAGTGTTGCAGTAAATTCATCTCAACCAAATTTTGTGATACACAAAGCAACTCAAAAAACATCAAAATTGCTTCAATTAGAGGTATTTTATTTAATATATATACATCTACCATTTGGCATGTATTTTGTGATGCGGTTCACAGCAGCACTGACGGATGTGTATAGTTAGGTATTGTAGGTAGGTATCGTGGGTTGTTGTAGGTAGTTATTGTATGTAATTATTGTAGGTTAAGTATTGTATTCGGCGGTGCCGGGTGTAGCACGAAGCTAGCTAGCTAGCTAACTCACCACCTGGACTAGCTGGCGAGTAGCTATTAGCAACGGTATAGTTGTTTGGGGATCATTTGTGAGAAGGAGGCAGTGAGACTTTAAAGAAAGTATCACTGCCTCCTTCTCACAAATGATCCAAAAAATATAAAAATTAAATAAAGTTGGTTCAACACAGTGGCGGGTCATTTTTACCCTAGGACAACGGGAGGGTTAAATAGTTATTGTTACGAGTCTGAAATTGGGAATTTAATTAAAAATGCTTTTAATATGAATATTTGTTAAATCTATATAAGAAAAGTCAAAATGAAAAATGGAAATAGTAGGATTCTTCAGCGATGTCCTCAGCAATTGTTTTCTGTGCTAGGCTACATCTGGAAAATCGATTTCCTTTAACATTCTGTGTTGTGTCCGTATTGTTTTTGATAAGCGAGGCATGTTTATAAATGCTTTATAAATGCTTTTTGAATGCTTTATAAATGCTTTATAAATGCTTTATGAATGCTTTATGAATGGGAAAATGGAAATGACAGTACATTGACTACATATAATTCATATATAGACCTTTAATGTTGGCGTTATAGCTAGATCAGAGTGGCAAACTGCACGACGTCCTTAGCTATAAATGCTTCATTAATGGGAAAATAGATTTAACTTTACTTTGACTTCATATAATTCATAAATAGACCCTTCACGTGTGCGTTATAGACCAGTATGACCAACTTAATTCTGATGTGGAGGGCTCTGAGTGAGTTACGAAAGAGTTATGACTCTCAACTACACGATTTGATCCGTAACATTTACCCTGAAGATTCAACCCTGTGGGGATCCCCATTGACCTCAGTGAGAAGAAAAAGTTAAATCACGGGCCTACACTGGCCAGTGGGGGAAATGGGGGTAGTACAGGTTACATATCAGCATCATTTTCTAAACGTGGTTTGGCAGAACCACACTAACACTGGTATGGCAGAAGCACATTTTTTTTTAGAAAAGCCATAATGACGACACTAAGATGTAATTGTAATGATGCATCTATTAAGATAGCTAAACATGAGCTCTTGCTTGAATGCACTATAGATATGCTATAGATATATTTCATTAAACTTTAATAATGTGGTTAGGAATTGTTATAACACATTCATGAAATGCTTATAGATGTGTAATGAATGCGTTATGGATATGTAGTCAAATTAAATCACCACCAAGAAATATAAAGGAGGGATTGGAGGACAAGGGTATGCTGCAGGCAATCAAACGGAGAGGAAAAGAGATCGCGAGAAAGAGGGGTTATCACAGGCCAAACTGGCTAAAAATGTATTCCCTGCCTTCCCCTCAGAGAACCGGAGGGTGAGAGAGAAACAGGGGGAGAGATAGGAAAAGAGGGAGAGAGAGAAATGGAGGGAGAGAGAAACGGAGGAAGAAACGGAGGGAGAGGCAGGTTGAAAAAATAGCTGTCTCTGTCCCTGAGGGGTAGTCAGTCATTATAAAGTAATTGTGGCCAGTGACAGAGTATGCTCCCAAAATGCATTCTGTGTCATGCTCAATGAGTCAGCCCTTACAGTCTGCACTGTAAGACGTTTCTGTAATTTCAACTGTAAAGCACTGTAGAATACACAGAAAAATACCATAAATGTGTGTTACAGCACACTGTAAGACTTTTCTGTAATTTCAACAGTAAAAAAAACGCTATACTGCACAGTAAAATACCTTATAAACATTTAATAAAGTTGTATTATTATTAAATGTGCTTTACAGAATTAATGATGGTCCCGTGTAGCTCAGTTGGTAGAGCATGGCGCTTGCAACGCCAGGGTTGTGGGTTCGTTTCCCACGGGGGGCCACTATGAAAATGTATGCACTCACTAACTGTAAGTCGCTCTGGATAAGAGTGTCTGCTAAATTACTAAAATGTAAAATGTAGTTGTGGGAAAATATTGTGGGTAGGGAAAGAGTCTCTGGCTCATTAACATATCTTGAGGCGTGCCTTGTAAGTGGCTATATTTGTCACACCCGTGAGTAAGAATACTGTACCCTAATAGAATACAGTAATATACTGTATTTTAAGAATTCTAAGAACTTGGTCCTCAAAATCTGCAGTAATTTACTGTCGAATTACTGCCAGTGAATTAATCTAATTCATAATACAGTTCCAAACTGCATTTTTTTGGAGCACCGAAATCTTTTCAACTCTAGCAGGTGCATGGTATTGTTGTTTCTGGAGAAAGTGAATCCATGCCTTTTGGCTGATCCGTTTGTGGTATCAGGCTGGGTAAAGAAGGAGTTGGGTTCTGTCAATTTGGTCAAAGTATCCAGAGGTGGACTTGTGTTGTATGAATTTAATTGATATGTGGTAGTGGTTCCCTAACAATTAAAGGGGACAGATCAGAGTGGCAGCAAATATCAAACCTTTAATCGTTGAGTGGCTGTTTTACAGTGTGGGTAATATGTCACTAGGTAATTACAGTACTATGCTGTAATTGTAATTGGTACTGGTAAATTATATTACAGTAAACATGTTGGTAATGTAAAATGGATTACAGTAGCTGTACTGTAAAATAAATGACAGTAACTTACTGGGTAGAGGTGATTGGATAGACGGGAGAGGAGTGGAAAAGAAGAAAGGGAGGCATAGAGAGAGAGGGAAAGGACTGGTAGAGAGAGAGAGAGAGAGAGAGAGAGAGAGAGAGAGAGAGAGAGAGAGAGAGAGAGAGAGAGAGAGAGAGAGAGAGAGAGAGAGAGAGAGAGAGATTAGAGGGGTGAGTCATTGAAGGGACAGGGCTATTCATGCTTGCTCTTCGACATTGAACCAATGCAGCTAAATTTAGACTTCACTGTAGCCTTTACAGGTATGGCTACCCTAGCTTAAGCTTTGTCACACGCACACACAAACACACGCTAGTGAGGCACAGGTTGACTCATAACCCGCAGTCCCCGAGGTTATATCCGCTGGTGGATGGGTTTAGCGTAATTAAACATTGTGTGGAAGAAGGGTAGGTGGGTAGTGGGCGGGTTGAATAAAAAGAAAACAATACATTTAAAAAATCCATAAATGTAAACTATTTGACCAAAGGTATGTGGATACCTGCTCGTCGAACATCTCATTCCAAAATCATGGGCATTAATATGGAGTTGGTCCCCCCTTTGCTGCTATAACTAGATCCACTAGATGTTGGAACATTGCTGCGAGGACTTGCTTCCATTCAGCCAGTCGGCATTCCAATTCATCCCAAAGGTGATCGATGGGGTTGAGGTCAGGGCTCTGTGCAGGCTAGTCAAGTTCTTCCACACCGACCTCGACAAACTATTTCTGTATGGACCTCACACTGTGCATGGGGGCATTGTCATGCTGAAACAGGAAAGTGCCTTACCCTTACTGTTGCCACAAAGTTGGAAGCACAGAATCATCTAGAATGTCATTGTATGCTGTAGCGTTAAGATTTCCCTTCACTGGAACTAAGGGGCCTAGCCAGAACCATGAAAAATAGCCCCAAACCATTATTCTTCCCCCACCAAACTTTACAGTTGGCACTATGCATTGGGGCAGGTAGCGTTCTCCTGGCATCCGGCAAACCCAGATTAGTCCGTCAGACTGCCAGATGGTGAAGCGTTATTCATCACTCCAGAGAACGCGTTTACACTGCTCCAGAGTCTGATGGCGGCGAGCTTTACACCACTCCAGACAATCCTGGTCATTGTGCATGGTGATCTTAGGCTTGTGTGCGGTTGCTCCGCCATAGAAACCCATTTCATGAAGCTCCCGACTAACAGTTATTGTGCTGACGTTGCTTCCAGAGGCAGTTTGGAACTCGGTAGTGAGAGTTGCAACCAAGTACAGATGATTTTTACACACTACGCGCTTCAGCACTCGGCGTTCCCGTTCTGTGAGCTTGGTGTTGTCACGACTTCTGCCGAGGCTGCCCCCCCCTCCTGGTTCGGGCAGGCTTCGGCGTTCGTCGTCACTGGAGTACTAGCTACTTCCGATTCCATTCTCATCACTCCACTTGTCATATCTTGTCAATCACACACACCTGGTGCTCATTCCCCTAATTAGTATGTGTATAAGTGTTCCCTCTGTTCCCCTTGTCTTTCTGAGTGATTGTTTTGTTGTGAGAGCATGTAGCTCGGTTGAGTTACAGTTCACTGTGTATTTGCCAAGGTGGATGTTTTCCCTTGTACAGTTTCGTTTGACGCTTGGGGCGTTTGATTTATGGAAACGGATTAAACTCTGGACTTCGGTATTTTACCTCCTGCGCCTGACTCCTTCTTTCACACCTCGTCACAGAATCACTCACCTAATCTGATATGGAGTCAGCAGGAGAAGTCCGCATGCCTGGAGTTGTGGCAAGGGTCCAGGAGCAATCCTCGATGTTGGCCAGCTTGGGGGAAGCGATGGATCGGCTTCTACAGGTGGTTGAACGCCTGGAGAGGAGAGGATCCGATCTTTCGTGACCAGCTGGTCAACCGGATCCAGCCACCTACACCCCAGCCCCTGGAGGGATCCAGATATCCCGGCCACCGGCATTTGACGGGACTGCAGCGCGATGTAAGGGATTCCTTCTCCAACTGGAGTTGTATTTCTCCAGCATCAGACCGGAGCCCCGGGGCGGGAGAAGATATCCGTCCTTGTTTCCTGCCTTTGTGGGAGAGCCCTGGAGTGGGCCAATGCGGTATGGAACAAGGGAGGTACCACATTGGAGAACTACGGGGAGTTTTCCGGCTGGACTACGGGGAGCCATCCGGCTGGACAATCTGCTGTCCTCCTCATCGGGAGGGGGATTGTGCGATAAACCTTCGGGTAGACGCTGTACCTCCCAGGAGTCATGTGTATCCCCTGTCGCAGACTGAAATGGAGGCTATGGAAATATACATCACTGAGTCCCTGCGCCAGGGGTATATACACGTCCCTCCACTTCACCTGCCTCCTCGAGTTTCTTCTTTGTGAAGAAGAAAGATGGCGGTTTACGCCCGTGCATTGATTATCGACCAATGAATAATGTGACGGTACGATTTAGTTATCCTCTACCCCTCATTCCTTCAGTGATTGAGTCAATGCATGGGGCCTGTTTTTTCACCAAATTAGACCTCAGGAGTGCCTACAACCTGGTGCATATTCAGGAAGGGGATGAGTGGAAAACAGCATTCAGCACAACCTCGGGGCATTATGAATACCTGGTGATGCCCTACGGTTTGATGAATGTTCCATCCGTTTTCCAGTCCTTTGTGAACGAGGTGTTTCGGGACATGCTTGGTCGTGGTGTGGTGGTCTTTCATCGATGACATCCTGGTCTATTCCGCTACGCGCGCTGAGCATGTGTCCCTGGTTCGCAAAGTACTGGTCCGATTGCTGGAAAATGATATTTATGCCATGGTAGAGAAGTGTGAGTTTTTCCAGCAGTCAATCTCCTTCCTCAGATATCGCTTTACCACCACAGGTGTGGAGATGGAGGGAGACCGCATTGCAGCCGTGCGTAATTGGCCGACTCCAACCACGGTAAAGGAGGTGCAGCACTTCCTTGGCTTTGCCAACTACTATCAAAGGTTTATTCTGGGTTTTGGCAAGGTCGCAGCTCCCATTACCTCCTTGTTGAAGGGTGGGCCGTCCCAGCTCCGCTGGTCTGCTGAGGCTGATTTGGCATTGAGTAGATTGCGGGGTCTGTTCACCTCAGCCCCGGTACTGGCTCATCCCGATCCATCACTACTGTTCGTAGTGGAGGTGGATGCGTCCGAGGTAGGGATAGGAGCGGTCTTATCCCAACGCTCGGGCATGCCACCCAAGCTCTGCCCCTGTGCCTTCTTTTCTAAGAAGCTCAGCTCGGCGGAGCAGAACTACGGCGTTGGTGATCGGGAGCTGTTGGCTGTTGTCCGAGCTTTGACGGTGTGGAGACACTGGCGACATTGCACTGTCTCGGCTGTATGACACAGAGGATAGGCCCAGAGACAACACCCCCATACTCCCGGCCTCATGCATTGTGGCGCCAGTAGTATGGGCGATGGACGCAGATATAGCGCAGGCATTACGCACAGATCCATCTCCACCGCAGTGTCCAACTGGGCTGCAGTACGTGCCTGCGCTTATCCGTGATCGTCTGATCTACTGGGCACACACGTCACCCTCCTCTGGTCATCCAGGTATCGGTCGTACAATGCGCTGCCTGACCGAGAAGTACTGGTGGCCTACCTTGGCTAAGAACGTGAGGGTGTATGTTTCCTCATGCTCAGTGTGCGCCCAGAGTAAGGCACCTAGGCACCTCCCAGCGGGTAAGCTACAACCTTTACCAGTTCTACAACAACCATGGTCTCACCTGAGTATTGATTTTCTCACTGATCTTCCCCCCTCCCAAGGTAACACCACGATCCTGGTCGTTGTGGACCGCTTTTCAAAGTCCTGCCGCCTCCTTCCTCTGCCCGGTCTCCCCACGACCCTACAAACTGCGGAGGCTCTGTTTACTCACGTCTTCCGGCACTACGGGGTACCAGAGGATATAGTGTCCGACCAAGGTCCCCAGTTCACATCTAGAGTCTGGAAGGCGTTCATGGAACATCTGGGGGTCTCGGTCAGCCTGACCTCTGGTATTCACCCGAGAGCAATGGGCAGGTGGAAAGGGTGAATCAAGATGTGGGTAGGTTCCTTCCGGACCTACTGTCAGGACCGGCCGGGGGAGTGGTCGGTGTTCCATGCCATGAGCAGAATATGCTCAGAACTCTCTCCGCCACTCCTCCACTAACCTAACACCCTTCCAATGTGTTTTGGGGTATCAACTGCTCCTGGCACCGTGGCACCAGAGCCAGACCGCGGCTCCCGCGGTGGATGACTGGTTTCGGCGTGCGGAGGAGACTTGGGACGCTGCCCACGTTCGCCTCCAGTGCACCGTGCGTTGTCAGAAGGCCAACGCTGACCGTCACCGGAGTTTTGTTGTGAGAGCATGTAGCTCGGTTGAGCTACATTTCACTGTGTATTTGCCAAGGTGGATGTTTTCCCTTGTACATTTTCGTTTGACACTTGGGGCATTTGATTTATGCAAATGATTAAACTCTGGACTTCGGTATTTTACCTCCTGCAACCTGACTCCTTCTTTCACACCTCGTCACAGGTGTGGCCTCTTAAAGAAGAAGTTACAGGTCTGTGAGAGCCAGAAATCTTGCTTGTTTGTAGGTGACCAAATACTTATTTTCCACCATAATTTGCAAATAAATTCATAAAAAATCCTACAATGTGATTATCTGGATTTTTTTTCCTCATTTTGTCTGTCATAGTTGACGTGTACCTATGATGAAAATTATAGGCCTCTCTCATCTTTTTAAGTGGGAGAACTTGCACAATTGGTGGCTGACCAAATACTTTTTCCCCACTGTATGACAAACTGACTTGTTGGAAAGGTGGCATCCTATGACGGTGCCATGTTGAAAGTCGCTGAGCTCTTCAGTAAGGCCATTCTACTGCCATTGTTTGTCTATGGAGATTGCATGGCGGTGTGCTCGATTTTATACATCTATGACTAGGGAAAAGGAGTGGAAAAATATGATTTCTTTCTTTCAGCATCTTGAAAGAATGTGAACGCTCAGTTAGATACCGTCTGAAGAGGTGCTATCTTTATCAGCATCATAAAAGCTGATAGTATTTAAACCACATAAAATATGTATCCAAGCCAAACTGATGTCATTTTGAAATGTTGCAGAGAAAATCATTCACTTTTTTTTTTGTTATTGCATTTTCTCCCTGGTCCTAAACATCTGCTCCGCGAAAGAAGTTGACAGAGAAACTTTACCGATGTCAACTAGATTGAAGCATTCATTCTATCAATCTATAACATTATTCTGTTGAGCAAGGGTTTATTTAGTCTTCTAGGGCAACATAATGACAGAAGGGAAACTACATGTATCTAATTATAGACAAGTTGACTAACAAATAGCCTACCAAAATGTCGGAAATTATAAGCAGAAACTAAATTAGGCAAAATAAATCCTGCACCCCCTGTCAAAAAATTGTTCCGCTGTCTTTGACTGTAGCCTACAGCGCATTTTCTATATTAGCGGGTTAGGGTCGGGTGCGGGCCTCAGATTTTCACTTTATTACATATAGTCACATGGTTGCAGATGGGTTATTAGCAATTGTGGTCGGGTGCTGGTAAACAAACAGCTGACCCTCACACCGCTAATACACGCACACACGCACACACACACACACACACACACACACACACACACACACACACACACAGACTTCCATGACTCTGCTCCCTCCCTCCTTCCTTCTTTCCATTCCTCCATTCCTCTCTTCCCCCTCTTTCTAAACCCTCCCTCCCTCCTTTCTCCTTCTCTCAGTATTGTCACTCTAGTCTAGACGGTTCAAACGGTCTCCTCATCACTGTGTTTTCCGGTCATAAATCTCTGGAACACACCATGACCACACATTCCCCTCGATGGGTATACCACAACACCCCTGCCTGCTCGCCCGTGCCTCTAGCACTACCCCTACTCCCCTGCCCCCTACTCCACTGCACCCCTCTATCTCTCCACACTGAGGGGGGCAGGAGCTGGAGCATGACTTAACATTTACAGGTTTATATAAACTCCCACCCAGTCATCTGAGGGACACATGTTTCTAAGAGAACATCTTAGTAGGACAAAGGTTAACAGACAGAGAGACCAGGCCATAGTAGCTACAGAGAGACCATGAGAGACAGAGAGAGACCAGGCCACATAGTACTCGTAGCACCTATGCCTAAAAATAGATGTGTGTTGAACTGAGAAAGTAAAGTATGAGCACATGTACGAGTTGTGATTTATAGCAAAAACAATTGCTGCCATGGCTATTTTCAAAGTATTTCTGCCATTTTGTTTCATAGCTGGTAGCTAATCACATAAAGAAGTACAAATCCAATATAGCTATCCCATCCCGAGCAGCAACAGTGCCTGGGGGGCTTTGCACACTGTGACTGAAGTGCTGAAAGATTCATTTTTAGAAGCAGCGCACAGGCATAGAAGTTGGTCAAATTTACCCGAAAGTCTACTAAAGAGTGACTTTGTCCTCTTGACTATTTACATTGTTTTGTTAACACGCTACGTTGTTTTTCAATGTTAGTTTGAGCTTGATCAACTGCTAGCGAAGAGAGACATTGGAGAATCTCATCTTTCACAGTCAGTAGTGATGTGCAGTTCGCCGAACGATTTGTTCTTTTTAATGACTATTTGTATTGACTCGAGAGTCATGATTCGTTTTTCTGAGTGACTCGTATGTTTTAGTTGTTCGTTTGACCTGCTGGCCGTAATGAGTCCTACAGCAGGTCTGATACACGCTCCTCTGGCTCAGCGGCTCCAGAGATGTGCTCTGACCAACAACTGTCTGTCATAAATGCATGCAGGAAATTAAGTCACGCTGCAGGCAGCATAGAGAATAAAAATACATGTTTAGAACTGATCATTGATAACATGGTGCAAGAATGAATGCAATTAATGTATCATTGAATATTATGATGGACACAGCTTTGTATAACCAAATGTGGCCTATATTGTTTAAAACACACTTTTACAAGTCTCAGTCACAAAAGACAGCACAAATAAGCCCCCTATGGTGAACAACATGTCAATGAAAGGCTTGTAGAATCATGACTCTTTCGAGTTTTCAGTTCATCGTTCGCTGATAGGGGGTCCTGCATGCTCTGGGCATTACTGGCTCAAATGAACAAAATGAGTCTAAAGATTTGTTCTTTTGACTGAACGAGTCAAAAAGATCAGAGTCAGTAAAAAGAACCAAACTTTCCATCACTAACAGACAGATATGCGAGTCCCATCGTTACAACGGTAACGGCCCGCCCATTAAAGGGGCAGCTAAACATTTTTGTCTCACCTAAGTGACTCAAATGTTTAGTATATTGAGCATGGAACACTTTATTCATCAACTTTTAGTAATTTCTTATCATAAAAAACACTCTTCCTCAAAATACTTTCATTGTGCTCCTAAATTTCTTTGTGTGCTCCTTACTTTTTCAATTTAGGAACACGTGCTCCTTGTAAAATAAAATCAGCATAGAGCCCTGACTAGTAGGTTACTGCCATAGTAGCTACAGCCCCAATCTAACCACACTCTCTCCAACCAAACCAGACTGATACTGAGCATCGAATTCAATTCACATATCCAACTGTTATACATGTCACTGCATATACAGTATGTGTGTGTGTGTGTGAGTGTGTGTGTTTGTGTATGCCCCTGTACATGTATATATGTGCGTGTGGTGGGTTCCAATGGTCTCTGAGTCACGGTGGTGTTAATGGGGGGTTATAATATGACTCATTCCATTTCTCGGAATCGTCAGAGACCATTTCTTAGACCTTCCGTCCCTGGGAAGTGGGATGATAGGGGTATTTACTGGGTTGGATTGATGTGTGTGTGTACCACCCCCCTCCCTCCGTCCAGTAGGCTGTTGCATCATATCCTCTCCGTATGGATAATATGTATTGTCATAAAATGTAATGTATTTACAATTGTTTTTAAGCATATTGTATGCCCAACACAGACCCAGCATTCTGCAAATATTGGATATATTTTCTACACCCTCTATTCTTTGTTGGTGTCTAGACCATGGGTGGCCAACGTCTGTCCCTCCGCAGACATTAAGAACAACACCAGTGGTAGTTTCTGTGTGTTCTCTGGTGAGACCTACCCATCTTCACCCTCACCAAAACACTAGCTCTCTCTCCTCTCCACCAGATGCATGCCAGCCGCACTCCTACTCCACCACATCTTGTGTCACACACAGGCTCAGACCACGCTCACATTCTCTATCGCTCTCTCTCAAACACACACTCACTTAAAGGGACATTTCAAAAATGTTCTACCTAATATTCATAATCTCCAGCACCACCCCAACATCAACATACTGTATGTGAGAAATTCTTTCTATGTGTTGTAGTAAGAAATATAGAGGAAGATAAGTGTTCCCAATGACATCATCAACCAATTAGTAGACAATTAGTAGGCAATTAGTAGGCAATGCCTACTCATAATTGGTTAAAATCACGATGCATACTGATGTTGTCATTGGAAACACATCTTCCTCTATCTTTTTTACTACAAAACATAGAATAGCGGCATTTTCACATATATTGATGTTGGGGTGGTGCTGGAGATTATGAATATGAAGATGACATTTTTTGAAAATGTTCTTTAACAAACCCATTTGCGGTTCCTACACTCACAAAATGCTGGGTTGTTTGGTTGACCCAACTGCTGGATTGCAGGAGTTGGGTCATTAGTTGGATTGTTTTCTTTAAAAACGTTTGGGTTATTGGTGCTGGGTTATTGAGATATGATCCAGTGGGTCAGATCAAAAGACTGGAGGCGTAGTTTAGTTGGGACATGGCTTTCAGATAGTTCTTTTTAGCCACCCATGAGCATTAATGTAATTCCTGTTAATCTGTTCTGTTGTATAGTCATCACATGTTAAGATCAAACATTTAAGACCCAGCTGCTTGGGCAACCCAGCATAAGAGTA
>NW_028160784.1:0-5000 GCF_964263955.1 Coregonus lavaretus
AGAGAGAGAGAGAGAGAGAGAGAGAGAGAGAGAGAGAGAGAGAGAGAGAGAGAGAGAGGGAGAGAGAGAGAGAGAGAGAGAGAGAGAGAGAGAGAGAGAGAGAGAGAGAGAGAGAGAGAGAGAGAGAGAGAGAGGAGAGAGAGAGAGAGAGAGAGAGAGAGAGAGAGAGAGAGAGAGAGAGAGAGAGAGAGAGAGAGAGAGAGAGAGAGAAAGGGGTAGCCAAGAGATAACCGAGGCAGACAGAAGACAGATGGTAAGAGTAGAAAAAAAACAAGATCTATAGTATCAGATACTGTATTAATACTGGATACCAACCACACAATACCATTGGAGGAAGGGTCTGGATACCAACCACATAATACCATTGGAGGATGTGTCTGGATACCAACCACATAATACCATTGGAGGAAGAGTCTGGATACCAACCACATAATACCATTGGAGGAAGAGTCTGGATACCAACCACATAATACCATTGGAGGAAGAGTCTGGATACCAACCACACAATACCACTGGAGGAAGAGTTTGGATACCAACCACATAATACCATTGGAGGAAAAGTCTGGATACCAACCACACAATACCATTGGAGGAAGGGTCTTGATACCAACCACATAATACCATTGGAGGAAGAGTCTGGATACCAACCACATAATACCATTGGAGGAAGAGTCTGGATACCAACCACACAATATCATTGGAGGAAGAGTCTTGATACCAACCACACAATACCATTGGAGGAAGAGTCTATATACCAACCAGATAATACCATTGAGGAAGAGTCTAGATACCAACAACATTATACCATTGGAGGAAGAGTCTAGATACCAACCACATAATAACATTGGAGGAAGAGTCTAGATACCAACCACACAATAACATTGGAGGAAGAGTCTAGATACCAACCACACAATACCATTGGAGGAAGGGTCTGCCTCAAAGATATAGACAAGAATGGAATCTGTTAAAAGCCACATTCATTGGAGACTATTATTTCCACTCTAGTTCCTGTTTCCCTCTAGTCTTTAATGAGTCACTCTCAGACATCACTGTCTTCTGTCAGAGGTCAGGAGGGACATTGGAAGCGTCACAAATGGCACTCTATTCCATATGGGTCCTGGTCAAAAGTAGTGCACTATAAAGGGGTCCTGGTCAAAAGTAGTGCACTATAAAGGAAATAGGGTGTCGTTTGGGACGCGGACAACGTTTCTAAAATGAACGTTGCCTTCATTTAACAAAACAGGAAATAGATGCAAGCTGCAGTAATACTGTAGAACGTTCTCTCCTAATGCAAGTTGTAACAAACGTCCACAAACCACCAACTTGCTAGTAATAAGAGTTGGGGGAACTTGGTCGCTGCAATAAAGGTGTATTTATAGGAATAACATTGGGGTTCAACATTAGCAACAACATAATGACGCCATTAACTAATGAGTAGACCTGTCAGAGCCAAAAGTCCAAAGAACAAATCCACAATATAAATGAAAACATCAACCTCGTCTTTGAGTATTTCTAATAATAATAATAATAATAATAATAATAATAATAATAATAATAATAATAATAATTTTGGCGGGTGCTTTATTGGTCCTGTTACACACAAGTGTGTAACGTAAAGTTTTTTTTATTTTTTTGGGTTGCATATCCTAACTCCCCCTGAGACACCCGCAGGAAGTGAGGTAATGGCCCAGGGTAGCCATTGTACAGTGCCCTTGGAGCAATTAGGGTTAAGTGCCTTGCTCAAGGCCACAGCAACAGATTTGAAAGTCCAGGTTCAAGTCAACAATCCAACAGAAATCCAAAAGGACCAATGGAAATGAAAGGCTCTGAACTACTCAATGTCTAATCGCCACCAAAGCAGTGAGTAGTATGGAAGAAAAGAGGACTGAAATCCCTCTTAGTAGCAATCAATGCTCTCCTCTTAATTCAAGATGGCACCTGGAGTTGGACACGCCTCCCCACTACACCCATACCTGGAGCCTTACGCAGACACACACACACACAGCCACACACACAGTAAGCATAAGTTTTATAGCTGGTAATTGTTGTTGTTTATAAAGAAGAATTTGGCACAAAAGGAAGCTCCTGTTGATTCACAGTGTGTGTGCGCGTGCATTTGTGTGTGTGTGTGTGCGTTCGTGTCTTTGCGTATCTGCCTATCTGTGTGTGTGTGTGTGTGTGTGTGTGTGTGTGTGTGTGTGTGTCTGTCTGTGTGTGTGTGTGTGTGTCTGTCTGTGTGTGTGTGTGTGTGTGTGTGTGTGTCTGTGTGTACGTGCGTGTGTTTGTGTGTGTCTGTCTGTGTGTGTGTGTGTGTGTGTGTGTGTGTGTGTCTGTGTGTGTGTGTGTGTGTGTGTGTGTGTGTGTGTGTGTGTGTGTGTGTGTGTGTGCGTTTGTGCGTGTGTTTGTGTGTGTGTGTGTGTGTGTGTGTGTGTGTGTGTGTGTGCATGTGTTTGTGTGTGTGCGTGTGTGTGTGTGTGTGTGTGTGTGTGCATGTGTTTGTGTGTGTGCGTGTGTGTGTTTGTGTGTGTGTGTGTGTGTGCGTTCGTGTCTTTGAGTATCTTCCTATCTGTGTGTGGTGTGTGTGTGTGTGTGTGTGTGTGTGTGTGTGTGTGTGTGTGTGTGTGTGTGTGTGTGTGTGTGTGTGTGTGTGTGTGTGTGTGTGTGCATGTGTTTGTGTGTGTGCGTGTGTGCGTGTGTGAGTGTGTTTGTGTGTGTGTGTGTGTGTGCGTTCGTGTCTTTGCGTATCTGCCTATCTGTGTGTGGTGTGTGTGTGTGTGTGTGTGTGTGTGTGTGTGTGTGTGTGTGTGTGTGTGTGTGTGTGTGTGTGTGTGTGTGTGTGTGTGTGTGTGTGTGTGTCCATGTGCTTCTTCCCAAGGGGAACAGTGTGCTCCAACCCTTTTTAGCCTGTAGTTTCTCTCAGGTCAAATCCTTTTCTGTTTATTCCACGCTGGAAAGACGTGATTTGAATGAATTGCTCATTAGCGGAGATGCAATAATATCAGTGTCTGTGTTCCAAATGGCACCCTATTCCCTACATAGTGCACTATGGACCCTGGTCAAAAGTAGTGCACTGTGTAAGTAATTGGCTGCCATTTTGGGACGGAGCCTGTCGGTGTAATTCTGTCTCCACAACATGCTGTCTGATCAGGCTGAATTACCTACAGTCATGTGATGATTAACCTTGCCTGAGACCTGGGCCCGTATTCATAAAGTATTTCAGAGAAGGAGTGCTGATCTAGGATCAGGTCCCCCCTGTCCATGTAATCTCATTCATTGTGATCTAAAAGGCAAACTGATCTTAAATCAGTACTCTAAGTTAGCTCACAGAACGTATATCGAGGCTTTAAGCTCAGCGGGCTAACACAATCTTGTGGTGTGCAGACTTGGGTTCGAACCTAGTCGGTCATGGTACAATGAAGGATCATGTGTATGTTTATAAAGGGGTCCTGGAGTTTTCCCATCTCTCCTCTCCTTCACTCTTCCACTCCTCTCTTCCACCCTCTCTTCCACTCCTCTCTTCCACCCTCTCTTCCACCCTCTCTTCCACTCCTCTCTTCCACTCCTCTCTTCCACCCTCTCTTCCACTCCTCTCTTCCACTCCTCTCTTCCACCCTCTCTTCCACCCAATCGTCCTTTCCCCATCTCTCCTTTCCTAACCCTTCCACTCCTCCTCTACTCCACCCATCCATGAGTCAGTGTTATGATGAAATGTTTTGTCTCCTCTCACAGGGGACCTGGGTTTTTCTGAAAGGTGTTCATCCCAAATGGCACCCTATTCCCTATATAGTGCGCTACTTTTGACCCATAGGGCTCTGGTCAAAAGTAGTGCACTATTTAGTATAGGGAATAGGGTGCCATTTGGGACGGCCCCTGAACTTGTGACCTAGAGGCCTCAGAGTTACATTACAGAGAGGTGAAAGGTCAAGAGTGTCTGGTCTCCAAGGAAACAGGCTGAACTACAGAAACACGTGAGACATGAGAACCACCAGGGAAGCCAGACCAGACAGGATAAATCACCTTCTACTGTCCTGTCTCGCTCCCTCCCTCCCTCTCCATCGCTCAATCTCTCTACATCTCCACCCCTACTTTCTTTCCTTCCTACTCTCCCTTCACCCTTCCACCCCTCCTCCATACAGTGAGGGAAAAAAGTATTTGATCCCCTGCTGATTTTGTACGTTTGCCCACTGACAAAGACATGATCAGTCTATAAATGTAATGGAAGGTTTATTTGAACAGTGAGAGACAGAATAACAACAACAAATATCCAGAAAAACGCATGTCAAAAATGTTATAAATTGATTTGCATTTTAATGAGGGAAATAAGTATTTGACCCCTCTGCAAAACATGACTTAGTACTTGCTGGCAAAACCCTTGTTGGCAATCACAGAGGTCAGACGTTTCTTGTAGTTGGCCACCAGGTTTGCACACATCTCAGGAGGGATTTTGTTCCACTCCTCTTTGCAGATCTTCTCCAAGTGATTAAGGTTTCGAGGCTGACGTTTGGCAACTCGAACCTTCAGCTCCCTCCACAGATTTTCTATGGGATTAAGGTCTGGAGACTGTCTAGGCCACTCCAGGACCTTAATGTGCTTCTTCTTGAGCCACTCCTTTGTTGCCTTGGCCGTGTGTTTTGGGTCATTGTCATGCTGGAATACCCATCCACAACCCATTTTGAATGCCCTGGCTGAGGGAAGGAGGTTCTCACCCAAGATTTAACGGTACATGGCCCCGTCCATCGTCCCTTTGATGTGGTGAATTTGTCCTGTCCCCTTAGCAGAAAAACACCCCCAAAGCATAATGTTTCCACCTCCATGTTTGACGGTGGCGATGGTGTTCTTGGGGTCATAGGCGAGTTGAGTTGATGCCAAAGAGCTCGATTTTGGTCTCATCTGACCACAACACTTTCACACAGTTCTCCTCAGAATCATTCAGATGTTCATTGGCAAACTTCAGACGGCCCTGTATGTGCTTTCTTGAGCAGGGGGAACTTGCGGGCACT
>NW_028160784.1:12500-18702 GCF_964263955.1 Coregonus lavaretus
GGCTACAAGATAACGACACCATAGGTCTTTTGTTGGAAGCTCCATGATTACATGAGAAATATTCACCAGGTTATATGTGTTGACTGTTTGTCCTGTTTTGTCACTTTATCGATTCATTGACTACCATTGATTAGCCTATCTACACCATTGATTAGCCTATCTACACCATTGATTAGCCTATCTACACCATTGATTAGCCTATCTACACCATTGATTAGCCTATCTACACCATTGATTAGCCTATCTACACCATTAATTAGCCTATCTACACCATTGATTAGCCTATCTACACCATTGATTAGCCTATCTACACCATTGATTAGCCTATCTACACCATTGATTAGCCTATCTACACCATTGATTAGCCTATCTACACCATTGATTAGCCTATCTACACCATCGATTAGCCTATCTACACCATTGATTATGCTTTCTACACCATCGACTGGCCTTCCAACTAGATTAGTCCATTGTTTGACTGATTATAAAAACGAATTTGCCACAGCAGAAAACATCTCAATTGCAGCTGCTTTATAGAAATTACTTGCTTAACTTTTCCTTTACTACATTGTTTCTCTTCTTCTATTAATACTTCATTCGCCACTTAATTTATAAAGAAATAGATGTGATTATGTTGATGAGGTAGCATGCCTAAACTTATTAAGCTCACATCTGCTTTAAGATGCATTATAGCCTACAAGCCTTTTCTTCATAGCTACATCAAATGTTTTATTTCTCACCCAGAGTTTAAAACATTCCCTCTCTCTTTTTTCTGTTCTTTCTCTCTTTTTATTCTCCTCTTTCCATAAACTCGGAAGGACTTTCGCTTCTTTGTTCCCGAAAATGTGATTAGCACCCTAGCGCCCGAGGTATAATTGCATTACGGTCTTTGTGTGGCGCTCGGGCTCTATGGAAAGCACCAGTCCCGTATCAAAGCTGGTTAAATAGTCTACGAGACAGAAGAAAGAAGAAATCATTCAAAGGGAACGTTTGTCAAACATAGTCAGAGCTATGCATATAATTATTAAGATTAAGAGCAACGTTTTTGCGCCAATTTAAGGTTCAGAGGGGTCAAATGTGCACCTTCTGTCGATGTCAGTGCACGTTTTGGGAATCAGATAACTCATTATGCAAATTTGGAACCCTATAGAACGTTTTCAGATGCGTAGAAAGTCCACACAACTTAAGCCAATTTACTTAACGAGTATAACGTTGAAATTCATCGCGGATCTCAGTTGACTGTCAGTAAATGTTTATCCGCCATATCTCATGTTGACAATAATTGGGAGAGAGCATTGTTTCATTCATCCACCTTATGGACTTATAGCGTCTTGTCTTACATGGAACCATATAGGTCATGCATAAAGTTCTATCACTTTTACCCAGTTAGCAAATTCCATTATTTATGGTCTACACGTGTGGGGAGAGTGAATGAAAGTGGGTGAGATATTCCATGCATGGTTAAACGGTCAAATCCACAGACGATCGCATGTTTTAGGAACAACTTTGTGATTTGACGTTTGAGAAATATGGTTGAAAGTCGAATTCTGACGTGAGAATGTGAGAGCTTGTAGGTCTTACATTGGTTACTCTTAAACAGAAGATTTTGGATAAGCGCCCATATGTGTCGTGTGCGTTTAGATGACTGTGTGAAAGAGATGGAGAGATTTTAAACGGGCACGTCAACAGATGATTGCATATGATTCCATACAAGATGTTGGATACGTTCCCAAACATGACGTCCCCCCCCCCCCCCCCATTTTGTTGTTGTCTGTCTCGGAGTCATACGGTGACAAGCTAATTTCCCCTCGGAATGCATGGATGGAGGGGAGTGAGCTGGAGCCGTGTCCTGAATAGCATCCCACTGCCTTTATAGTGCACTACTTTTGACCAGGGCCACAGGGCACTAAATAGGCTGCAATTCGGTACGCACAGCCTTAGAGACGTGTTTGGTCGGGTGCAATGACTGGGGTTGGGGTGTCAGGCAGACCGTGCCAGATGGTCATGGGTTTGCGCAGTCCCAGTTGCGCATGTTCCTCTTGTTTTTTAAAATATTTTGCATGGGATACTGTGTGTGTGTGTGTGTGTGTTCGTGAGTTTGTGTGTGTGTGTGTGTGTGTGTGTGTGTATCTGTGAAGTTGGAGAATGTTAAACAGTATTATGCACAGGGACAGAGATGTACCGCGGCGTGACCGAGTCCTAAACTCATTCATTAGTACCCGGCTCCCTTTCACGGTGATTCGCCACACTGCTTTAGCCGGCTTACCCTCGCCCACAACCGGCCACAGATTAGGAGAAGAGGCGCATGTGAAAATTTTGCTCAACAACATCCAAGAGAGGGAGAGGGAGGAGGAGGGAGGAGGGAGGAGGAAGGAAGGCGACTCAACTGACACCGAATAAAAATATCAGGGAGAAAATGAATGTATGCAGCGTCCATGCAAGCTAGCTGTGTGTGTGTGTGTGTGTGTGTGTGTGTGTGTGTGTGTGTGTGTGTGTGTGTGTGTTGTGTGTGTCTAATTTGGGTATTCCCTATATGCCATTTGCTATAATAACTAATTGGTGAAACTGGTGACGATAATTCTTCAATTCGCTAGTTAAGCCAACACACATAAACACTTGTGACAACTCATAATTTGAAACGTTATAAATAAGAACGTAGCCTCCAAATGTATCGCCTAGCCTATCCCTGTCTCCAGTCTTTCTGCACCTAACAAAATTCGAAACAATACTTTAGGAAGAATAATGTATATCCTACATTAGCCTAGCTCTGTCTCCAGTCTGTCTGCTACAACAGACCAAAAGCGAGAGACTCCTACCCTCATAAACAAAACTGACATCTTCTAACCGCGACTAACAAAAAGTCGAACCGGCAAACGTCACCAATGAAAGTTTCTCTTGAGTTATTTTACCCTTCCCTATTGTTGAGGCACGCTCTCTCTCTCTCTCTCTCTCTCTCTGTCTCTCTCTCTCTCTCTCTCTCTCTCTCTCTCTCTCTCTCTCTCTCCCTCTATCCTCTTCTCAGGGGTGAAAGTGAAGAAAGAAAGTGGAAGGAGAACCCGAGAGGGCGGAGTTTGCCCCCTCTCGCTCTCTCCTCCCCTCCCTCCTACCTCTCCCCTCTATCCTCGCCTCTGTTTTGAGTGGTCACCGGGTTAGCATTTGATTTAGGAAGCGTTTTGTCTTGCTGGGAGCATAGAAAGGGACCGCTGTTCCGTTGTTCTGGTTAGATTGAGGCGGGCTATTTTGGGGGAGCCACCAGACGGAGCGAGAGAGCGAGAGAGAGCGCACGGCACTGCACACAAACAGAGAGACGCACAGATTTAAGCTGTGCTCTATAGGAGTCTATTCAGAGACTCCGCCACAGAACACGCGCAACAGATTTGTATGCGTGGAAGGGATCCTTAGGCAACTCACTCTCAGTTTGGACGTTGTGTTTTCTATTAGAAACGACTGCGGAACGAAATAACCTGCGTTGTTTGATGCACGAACGTGTTTAAATTGGAATATCTAGCCTTTGGAGAATGCGCTTCAATTAGCCTAATGACTGTCGTCAGGGCGCAGTGGATTCGTTAAGTTTATTAGGCTACAAGAACAGAATCACAACAGGCTGCGTAAAGGAGCTGTTTTGGAATTACTTTCAGAATCACCCAAGGGATTACTTCAAAGATGGAACCTGGTAAAATGATCTGCGTATTTTATATCCGAATATGGATACTTCTCGCCGTTATGGCAATGGCCACGAAAAACGTCACAGGTAAAACATTAAAATATCAAGTTTACGAGGAACAGAAGGTGGGGACTGTTATTGCACGGCTAAAAGAAGACGTGGCTGATGTTTTGGTCAAACTTCCAAGTTCTGTGTCTCTGCGCTTCCGAGCCATGCAGAGAGGTAGCACGTCTTTCCTCTCCGTGCGCGAGCAGGACGGAGAGATCAGCATCCGTTCCAAAATAGACCGAGAGAAGCTCTGCGAGAAGAACCTCAACTGTTCCATCGAATTCGACGTTCTGACTCTTCCAACAGAACACTTGCAGCTCTTCCACGTCGAGGTGGAAGTGTTGGACATTAACGATAACGCGCCCCAGTTCGCCCGCGCCGTCATCCCCATAGAGATCTCGGAGAGCGCGGCAGTGGGGGCGCGCATTCCCCTGGACAGCGCGAGTGACCCCGACGTCGGGGAGAACTCCCTCTATACTTACTCCCTCGAGCCCAACAACTACTTCAAGATTGACATTCAGAGTAGAACAGACGGGGCTAAGTACTCGGAGCTGGTGGTGCTCAGGGAGCTGGACAGGGAGACGCAGCCGGGTTATGAACTTCAGCTGACAGCCTCAGATAAGGGCGTTCCCCCTAAAACCGGTTCTACTCTCCTCAAAATTAGCGTGGCAGATTCAAACGATAACAGTCCTGTTTTCGAACAGTCTTCTTATGTGATAAATCTATTGGAGAATTCACCTGTTGGATCTCTCCTTATTGATCTGAACGCAACCGATGCAGATGATGGAACCAATGCCAAAATCGTCTACTCCTTCAGCAGTCACGTGTCCCCAAAAATCGTGGAAACCTTCAAGATCAACTCGGATAATGGCCACCTGACGCTCATGAGGCGCGTGGACTTCGAAAGCATGACGTCATATGACATCGACGTCCAAGCCCAGGATATGGGCCCCAACTCCATGCCAGCGCACTGCAAGATCATCATCAAGGTAGTCGACGTAAATGACAACAAACCAGACATCAGCATCAATCTGATGTCCCAAGGGGAAAGAGGGAAAGAGGATGCGGCCTATATCTCAGAGGCTGCTCCATTGGATACCTTCGTGGCCTTGGTAAGAGTGGAGGACTTAGATTCCGGTCTCAATGGAGAGGTTGTGTGTAAACTCCACGGCCAGGGGAGTTTTAAACTACAGAAGACATACGAGAACAACTACATGATCCTCACTAACATCTCACTGGATCGGGAGAAGAGGTCAGAGTTCAGTCTGACGGTCATCGCCGAGGACCGCGGCACCCCCAGCCTCTCGACCATCAAGCACTTCACCGTGCACGTGCTGGATGAGAACGACAACGCTCCGCGCTTCCAAAAGGGACGCTATGAGGTATTCAGATCAGAGAACAACGCCCCTGGGGCCTACCTGACGTCGCTATTAGCAACCGACCCTGACCTGGACGCCAACAGCCAGGTGAGCTACTTCCTGGTGGAGAACGCCATCCACGGGAGTTCCATCTCCACCTTCGTCACCATCGACCCGTCCAACGGCGCTGTTTATGCCCTCCGCACGTTCGACCGCGAGGACGTCAGCCGGATATCCTTCGTCGTCCAGGCCAAGGATGCCGGGGAACCCTCGTTGCTGAGCAACGCCACCGTCGTCCTGACGATCCTGGACGAAAACGACAACCCGCCGGTCATCGTGGTTCCGCAGCTCTGGAACCTCACGGCCGACGTCCCCATCTCCAAGTACACCGAGGCCGGTAGCCTGGTTACGGTCGTCAGGGCAACCGACCGCGACACCGGCGTCAACGCTGAACTCACATGTTCCATCACTACCGGCAACGAGGAAGGTTTCTTCACCATGGATCCTAGAACCTGCGAGATCAGCGCCAACGTTTGCCTCGACGCGTTTCCCCGCGAGTTTGCGGAACTCACCGTCCTGGTCAGTGACCACGGTTCCTTGCCCCAGACCACCAAGGCTGTCCTAAAGATCAGCCTCTATGAGAACATGGAGGGCCACGTCCAGGTGTTGGATCAAGGGGAGACGCCGCTCGACGCCTCCCTGATCATCATCATCTCGCTGGGGGCCATCTGCACTATGCTCCTGGTCATCATGGTTATGTTCGCTTCCCGCTGCAACCGAGACAAGAAAGATACCAGGAACTCATACAACTGCAGGGTGGCAGAGACCAACCACCAGCACCACCCTAAGAAACCGTCACGGCAGATCCACAAGGGTGACATCACACTGGTTCCCACAGTGAATGGGACTCTACCAATCAGAGCGCACCACCGCTCACCCTCGGCCACGCCCCCCATGGACCGGGCGCCAATGGGAAGCCGGCAGAGCCATCACAGTCGCCAATCACTGAATAGCCTGGTGACGATATCGTCCAATCATATCCCGGAGAGCTTCGCCCTGGAGTTGGCCCACGCTACGCCACCAGTCGAGGTAAGGTACTGGAGAACACACACACTCTCTCTCTCTCTCTCTC
>NW_028160783.1:0-62632 GCF_964263955.1 Coregonus lavaretus
CAACCTCTCTGTCTAGTTATCATCCAGCCCTTCCATCCTCTCTATCTAGTTATCATTCAGCCCTTCCATCCTCTCTGTCTAGTTATCATCAGCCCTTCCATCCTCTCTGTCTAGTTATCATTCAGCCCTTCCAACCTCTCTGTCTAGTTATCATTCAGCCCTTCCAACCTCTCTGTCTAGTTATCATTCAGCCCTTCCAACCTCTCTGTCTAGTTATCATTCAGCCCTTCCATCCTCTCTGTCTAGTTATCATTCAGCCCTTCCATCCTCTCTGTCTAGTTATCATTCAGCCCTTCCATCCTCTCTGTCTAGTTATCATTCAGCCCTTCCATCCTCTCTGTCTAGTTATCATTCAGCCCTTCCATCCTCTCTGTCTGTCTAGTTATCATTCAGCCCTTCCATCCTCTCTGTCTAGTTATCATTCAGCCCTTCCATCCTCTCTGTCTAGTTATCATTCAGCCCTTCCATCCTCTCTGTCTAGTTATCATTCAGCCCTTCCATCCTCTCTGTCTAGTTATCATTCAGCCCTTCCATCCTCTCTGTCTAGTTATCATTCAGCCCTTCCATCCTCTCTGTCTAGTTATCATTCAGCCCTTCCATCCTCTCTGTCTAGTTATCATTCAGCCCTTCCATCCTCTCTGTCTAGTTATCATTCAGCCCTTCCATCCTCTCTGTCTAGTTATCATTCAGCCCTTCCATCCTCTCTGTCTAGTTATCATTCAGCCCTTCCATCCTCTCTGTCTAGTTATCATTCAGCCCTTCCAACCTCTCTGTCTAGTTATCATTCAGCCCTTCCATCCTCTCTGTCTAGTTATCATTCAGCCCTTCCATCCTCTCTGTCTAGTTATCATTCAGCCCTTCCATCCTCTCTGTCTAGTTATCATTCAGCCCTTCCATCCTCTCTGTCTAGTTATCATTCAGCCCTTCCATCCTCTCTGTCTAGTTATCATTCAGCCCTTCCATCCTCTCTGTCTAGTTATCATTCAGCCCTTCCATCCTCTCTGTCTAGTTATCATTCAGCCCTTCCATCCTCTCTGTCTAGTTATCATTCAGCCCTTCCATCCTCTCTGTCTAGTTATCATTCAGCCCTTCCATCCTCTCTGTCTAGTTATCATTCAGCCCTTCCATCCTCTCTGTCTAGTTATCATTCAGCCCTTCCATCCTCTCTGTCTAGTTATCATTCAGCCCTTCCATCCTCTCTGTCTAGTTATCATTCAGCCCTTCCATCCTCTCTGTCTAGTTATCATTCAGCCCTTCCATCCTCTCTGTCTAGTTATCATTCAGCCCTTCCATCCTCTCTGTCTAGTTATCATTCAGCCCTTCCATCCTCTCTGTCTAGTTATCATTCAGCCCTTCCATCCTCTCTGTCTAGTTATCATTCAGCCCTTCCATCCTCTCTCTGCTCTAGTTATCATTCAGCCCTTCCATCCTCTCTGTCTAGTTATCATTCAGCCCTTCCATCCTCTCTGTCTAGTTATCATTCAGCCCTTCCATCCTCTCTGTCTAGTTATCATTCAGCCCTTCCATCCTCTCTGTCTAGTTATCATTCAGCCCTTCCAACCTCTCTGTCTAGTTATCATTCAGCCCTTCCATCCTCTCTGTCTAGTTATCATTCAGCCCTTCCATCCTCTCTGTCTAGTTATCATTCAGCCCTTCCATCCTCTCTGTCTAGTTATCATTCAGCCCTTCCATCCTCTCTGTCTAGTTTATCATTCAGCCCTTCCAACCTCTCTGTCTAGTTATCATTCAGCCCTTCCATCCTCTCTGTCTAGTTATCATTCAGCCCTTCCATCCTCTCTGTCTAGTTATCATTCAGCCCTTCCATCCTCTCTGTCTAGTTATCATTCAGCCCTTCCATCCTCTCTGTCTAGTTATCATTCAGCCCTTCCATCCTCTCTGTCTAGTTATCATTCAGCCCTTCCATCCTCTCTGTCTAGTTATCATTCAGCCCTTCCATCCTCTCTGTCTAGTTATCATTCAGCCCTTCCATCCTCTCTGTCTAGTTATCATTCAGCCCTTCCATCCTCTCTGTCTAGTTATCATTCAGCCCTTCCATCCTCTCTGTCTAGTTATCATTCAGCCCTTCCATCCTCTCTGTCTAGTTATCATTCAGCCCTTCCATCCTCTCTGTCTAGTTATCATTCAGCCCTTCCATCCTCTCTGTCTAGTTATCATTCAGCCCTTCCATCCTCTCTGTCTAGTTATCATTCAGCCCTTCCATCCTCTCTGTCTAGTTATCATTCAGCCCTTCCATCCTCTCTGTCTAGTCTGTTATCATTCAGCCCTTCCATCCTCTCTGTCTAGTTATCATTCAGCCCTTCCATCCTCTCTGTCTAGTTATCATTCAGCCCTTCCATCCTCTCTGTCTAGTTATCATTCAGCCCTTCCATCCTCTCTGTCTAGTTATCATTCAGCCCTTCCATCCTCTCTGTCTAGTTATCATTCAGCCCTTCCATCCTCTCTGTCTAGTTATCATTCAGCCCTTCCATCCTCTCTGTCTAGTCTGTTATCATTCAGCCCTTCCATCCTCTCTGTCTAGTTATCATTCAGCCCTTCCATCCTCTCTGTCTAGTTATCATTCAGCCCTTCCATCCTCTCTGTCTAGTTATCATTCAGCCCTTCCATCCTCTCTGTCTAGTTATCATTCAGCCCTTCCATCCTCTCTGTCTAGTCTGTTATCATTCAGCCCTTCCATCCTCTCTGTCTAGTTATCATTCAGCCCTTCCATCCTCTCTGTCTAGTTATCATTCAGCCCTTCCAACCTCTCTGTCTAGTTATCATTCAGCCCTTCCATCCTCTCTGTCTAGTTATCATTCAGCCCTTCCAACCTCTCTGTCTAGTTATCATTCAGCCCTTCCATCCTCTCTGTCTAGTTATCATTCAGCCCTTCCATCCTCTCTGTCTAGTCTGTTATCATTCAGCCCTTCCAACCTCTCTGTCTAGTTATCATTCAGCCCTTCCATCCTCTCTGTCTAGTTATCATTCAGCCCTTCCAACCTCTCTGTCTAGTTATCATTCAGCCCTTCCATCCTCTCTGTCTAGTTATCATTCAGCCCTTCCATCCTCTCTGTCTAGTCTGTTATCATTCAGCCCTTCCAACCTCTCTGTCTAGTTATCATTCAGCCCTTCCAACCTCTCTGTCTAGTTATCATTCAGCCCTTCCATCCTCTCTGTCTAGTTATCATTCAGCCCTTCCATCCTCTCTGTCTAGTTATCATTCAGCCCTTCCATCCTCTCTGTCTAGTTATCATTCAGCCCTTCCATCCTCTCTGTCTAGTTATCATTCAGCCCTTCCAACCTCTCTGTCTAGTTATCATTCAGCCCTTCCAACCTCTCTGTCTAGTTATCATTCAGCCCTTCCATCCTCTCTGTCTAGTTATCATTCAGCCCTTCCATCCTCTCTGTCTAGTTATCATTCAGCCCTTCCATCCTCTCTGTCTAGTTATCATTCAGCCCTTCCATCCTCTCTGTCTAGTTATCATTCAGCCCTTCCATCCTCTCTGTCTAGTTATCATTCAGCCCTTCCATCCTCTCTGTCTAGTTATCATTCAGCCCTTCCATCCTCTCTGTCTAGTTATCATTCAGCCCTTCCATCCTCTCTGTCTAGTTATCATTCAGCCCTTCCATCCTCTCTGTCTAGTTATCATTCAGCCCTTCCATCCTCTCTGTCTAGTTATCATTCAGCCCTTCCATCCTCTCTGTCTAGTTATCATTCAGCCCTTCCAACCTCTCTGTCTAGTTATCATTCAGCCCTTCCATCCTCTCTGTCTAGTTATCATTCAGCCCTTCCATCCTCTCTGTCTAGTTATCATTCAGCCCTTCCATCCTCTCTGTCTAGTTATCATTCAGCCCTTCCATCCTCTCTGTCTAGTCTGTTATCATTCAGCCCTTCCATCCTCTCTGTCTAGTCTGTTATCATTCAGCCCTTCCATCCTCTCTGTCTAGTTATCATTCAGCCCTTCCATCCTCTCTGTCTAGTTATCATTCAGCCCTTCCATCCTCTCTGTCTAGTTATCATTCAGCCCTTCCATCCTCTCTGTCTAGTCTGTTATCATTCAGCCCTTCCATCCTCTCTGTCTAGTCTGTTATCATTCAGCCCTTCCATCCTCTCTGTCTAGTTATCATTCAGCCCTTCCATCCTCTCTGTCTAGTTATCATTCAGCCCTTCCATCCTCTCTGTCTAGTCTGTTATCATTCAGCCCTTCCATCCTCTCTGTCTAGTCTGTTATCATTCAGCCCTTCCATCCTCTCTGTCTAGTTATCATTCAGCCCTTCCATCCTCTCTGTCTAGTTATCATTCAGCCCTTCCATCCTCTCTGTCTAGTTATCATTCAGCCCTTCCATCCTCTCTGTCTAGTTATCATTCAGCCCTTCCATCCTCTCTGTCTAGTTATCATTCAGCCCTTCCATCCTCTCTGTCTAGTTATCATTCAGCCCTTCCATCCTCTCTGTCTAGTTATCATTCAGCCCTTCCAACCTCTCTGTCTAGTTATCATTCAGCCCTTCCATCCTCTCTGTCTAGTTATCATTCAGCCCTTCCATCCTCTCTGTCTAGTTATCATTCAGCCCTTCCATCCTCTCTGTCTAGTCTGTTATCATTCAGCCCTTCCATCCTCTCTGTCTAGTTATCATTCAGCCCTTCCATCCTCTCTGTCTAGTTATCATTCAGCCCTTCCATCCTCTCTGTCTAGTTATCATTCAGCCCTTCCATCCTCTCTGTCTAGTTATCATTCAGCCCTTCCAACCTCTCTGTCTAGTTATCATTCAGCCCTTCCATCCTCTCTGTCTAGTTATCATTCAGCCCTTCCATCCTCTCTGTCTAGTCTGTTATCATTCAGCCCTTCCATCCTCTCTGTCTAGTTATCATTCAGCCCTTCCATCCTCTCTGTCTAGTTATCATTCAGCCCTTCCATCCTCTCTGTCTAGTTATCATTCAGCCCTTCCATCCTCTCTGTCTAGTCTGTTATCATTCAGCCCTTCCATCCTCTCTGTCTAGTTATCATTCAGCCCTTCCATCCTCTCTGTCTAGTTATCATTCAGCCCTTCCATCCTCTCTGTCTAGTTATCATTCAGCCCTTCCATCCTCTCTGTCTAGTCTGTTATCATTCAGCCCTTCCAACCTCTCTGTCTAGTTATCATTCAGCCCTTCCAACCTCTCTGTCTAGTTATCATTCAGCCCTTCCATCCTCTCTGTCTAGTTATCATTCAGCCCTTCCATCCTCTCTGTCTAGTTATCATTCAGCCCTTCCATCCTCTCTGTCTAGTTATCATTCAGCCCTTCCATCCTCTCTGTCTAGTCTGTTATCATTCAGCCCTTCCAACCTCTCTGTCTAGTTATCATTCAGCCCTTCCATCCTCTCTGTCTAGTTATCATTCAGCCCTTCCATCCTCTCTGTCTAGTTATCATTCAGCCCTTCCATCCTCTCTGTCTAGTTATCATTCAGCCCTTCCATCCTCTCTGTCTAGTTATCATTCAGCCCTTCCATCCTCTCTGTCTAGTTATCATTCAGCCCTTCCAACCTCTCTGTCTAGTTATCATTCAGCCCTTCCATCCTCTCTGTCTAGTTATCATTCAGCCCTTCCAACCTCTCTGTCTAGTTATCATTCAGCCCTTCCATCCTCTCTGTCTAGTCTGTTATCATTCAGCCCTTCCATCCTCTCTGTCTACTTATCATTCAGCCCTTCCATCCTCTCTGTCTAGTTATCATTCAGCCCTTCCATCCTCTCTGTCTAGTTATCATTCAGCCCTTCCATCCTCTCTGTCTAGTTATCATTCAGCCCTTCCATCCTCTCTGTCTAGTTATCATTCAGCCCTTCCATCCTCTCTGTCTAGTTATCATTCAGCCCTTCCATCCTCTCTGTCTAGTTATCATTCAGCCCTTCCATCCTCTCTGTCTAGTTATCATTCAGCCCTTCCTCCTCTCTGTCTAGTTATCATTCAGCCCTTCCATCCTCTCTGTCTAGTTATCATTCAGCCCTTCCATCCTCTCTGTCTAGTTATCATTCAGCCCTTCCAACCTCTCTGTCTAGTTATCATTCAGCCCTTCCATCCTCTCTGTCTAGTTATCATTCAGCCCTTCCATCCTCTCTGTCTAGTTATCATTCAGCCCTTCCATCCTCTCTGTCTAGTTATCATTCAGCCCTTCCATCCTCTCTGTCTAGTTATCATTCAGCCCTTCCATCCTCTCTGTCTAGTTATCATTCAGCCCTTCCATCCTCTCTGTCTAGTTATCATTCAGCCCTTCCATCCTCTCTGTCTAGTTATCATTCAGCCCTTCCATCCTCTCTGTCTAGTTATCATTCAGCCCTTCCATCCTCTCTGTCTAGTTATCATTCAGCCCTTCCAACCTCTCTGTCTAGTTATCATTCAGCCCTTCCATCCTCTCTGTCTAGTTATCATTCAGCCCTTCCATCCTCTCTGTCTAGTTATCATTCAGCCCTTCCATCCTCTCTGTCTAGTTATCATTCAGCCCTTCCAACCTCTCTGTCTAGTTATCATTCAGCCCTTCCATCCTCTCTGTCTAGTTTTCATTCAGCCCTTCCAACCTCTCTGTCTAGTTATCATTCAGCCCTTCCATCCTCTCTGTCTAGTTATCATTCAGCCCTTCCATCCTCTCTGTCTAGTCTGTTATCATTCAGCCCTTCCAACCTCTCTGTCTAGTTATCATTCAGCCCTTCCAACCTCTCTGTCTAGTTATCATTCAGCCCTTCCATCCTCTCTGTCTAGTTATCATTCAGCCCTTCCATCCTCTCTGTCTAGTTATCATTCAGCCCTTCCATCCTCTCTGTCTAGTTATCATTCAGCCCTTCCAACCTCTCTGTCTAGTTATCATTCAGCCCTTCCATCCTCTCTGTCTAGTTATCATTCAGCCCTTCCAACCTCTCTGTCTAGTTATCATTCAGCCCTTCCATCCTCTCTGTCTAGTTATCATTCAGCCCTTCCATCCTCTCTGTCTAGTCTGTTATCATTCAGCCCTTCCAACCTCTCTGTCTAGTTATCATTCAGCCCTTCCAACCTCTCTGTCTAGTTATCATTCAGCCCTTCCATCCTCTCTGTCTAGTTATCATTCAGCCCTTCCATCCTCTCTGTCTAGTCTGTTATCATTCAGCCCTTCCATCCTCTCTGTCTAGTTATCATTCAGCCCTTCCATCCTCTCTGTCTAGTTATCATTCAGCCCTTCCATCCTCTCTGTCTAGTCTGTTATCATTCAGCCCTTCCAACCTCTCTGTCTAGTTATCATTCAGCCCTTCCATCCTCTCTGTCTAGTTATCATTCAGCCCTTCCAACCTCTCTGTCTAGTTATCATTCAGCCCTTCCATCCTCTCTGTCTAGTTATCATTCAGCCCTTCCATCCTCTCTGTCTAGTCTGTTATCATTCAGCCCTTCCAACCTCTCTGTCTAGTTATCATTCAGCCCTTCCATCCTCTCTGTCTAGTTATCATTCAGCCCTTCCAACCTCTCTATCTCTTACATAAGTCATTTTAATATTAGTGAAGTTGAACTTCAACGGCACTGTCAGTTGAAAAATAGTGGTCCAATTTAGTGTGGGCCTGAACTTCAATGGCAGTGTCAGTTGAAAAATAGTGGTCCTATTTAGTGTGGGCCTGAACTTCAATGGCAGTGTCAGTTGAAAAATAGTGGTCCTATTTAGTGTGGCCATTGAAGTTCAGGCCCACACTAAATAGGACCACTATTTTTCAACTGTATATAATTTGTGCACAAGGTATTTGCCTTGATGTCAATACCACTTCAGTTATAACTTTATCAAATGTTTACATTCTGTATAACATATTTCTCTATAATGATAAACATGTCTCCTATATTCACAGTCGGTCGACAGTTGACGTCGGTCGAAGCGCTCAGCTCAGCAGCGTCCCTCTCTGCCCCGTCTCTCTCTCAAAGTGTCAAGTGTGTGCGGAGACAAATGGATTCGGTTCAGTCAGTCGTCCTGATAAAGCTTCCCAGCGGAGACAATAAATAATAATAATAATAATAATAATATGCCATTTAGCAGACGCTTTTATCCAAAGCGACTTACAGTCATGCGTGCATACATTTTTTGTGTATGGGTGGTCCCGGGGATCGAACCCACTACCTTGGCGTTACAAGCGCTGTGCTCTACCAGCTGAGCTACAGAGGACCACCATGGATTCGGTTCAGTCAGTTGTCCTGATAAGCCCTTCCCAGCGGAGACAAATGGATTCGGTTCAGTCAGTCGTCCTGATAAAGCTTCCCAGCGGAGACAAATGGATTCGGTTCAGTCAGTTGTCCTGATAAGCCCTTCCCAGCGGAGACAAATGGATTCGGTTCAGTCAGTTGTCCTGATAAGCCCTTCCCAGCGGAGACAAATGGATTCGGTTCAGTCAGTTGTCCTGATAAGCCCTTCCCAGCGGAGACAAATGGATTCGGTTCAGTCAGTTGTCCTGATAAGCCCTTCCCAGCGGAGACAAATGGATTCGGTTCAGTCAGTCGTCCTGATAAGCCCTTCCCAGCGGAGACAAATGGATTCGGTTCAGTCAGTCGTCCTGATAAAGCTTCCCAGCGGAGACAAATGGATTCGGTTCAGTCAATCGTCCTGATAAGCCCTTCCCAGCGGAGACAAATGGATTCGGTTCAGTCAGTTGTCCTGATAAAGCTTCCCAGCGGAGACAAATGGATTCGGTTCAGTCAATCGTCCTGATAAGCCCTTCCCAGCGGAGACAAATGGATTCGGTTCAGTCAGTCGTCCTGATAAAGCTTCCCAGCGGAGACAAATGGATTCGGTTCAGTCAGTCGTCCTGATAAGCCCTTCCCAGCGGAGACAAATGGATTCGGTTCAGTCAGTTGTCCTGATAAGCCCTTCCCAGCGGAGACAAATGGATTCGGTTCAGTCAGTCGTCCTGATAAAGCTTCCCAGCGGAGACAAATGGATTCGGTTCAGTCAGTTGTCCTGATAAGCCCTTCCCAGCGGAGACAAATGGATTCGGTTCAGTCAGTTGTCCTGATAAGCCCTTCCCAGCGGAGACAAATGGATTCGGTTCAGTCAGTCGTCCTGATAAGCCCTTCCCAGCGGAGACAAATGGATTCGGTTCAGTCAATCGTCCTGATAAGCCCTTCCCAGCGGAGACAAATGGATTCGGTTCAGTCAGTTGTCCTGATAAGCCCTTCCCAGCGGAGACAAATGGATTCGGTTCAGTCAGTTGTCCTGATAAGCCCTTCCCAGCGGAGACAAATGGATTCGGTTCAGTCAGTCGTCCTGATAAAGCTTCCCAGCGGAGACAAATGGATTCGGTTCAGTCAGTTGTCCTGATAAGCCCTTCCCAGCGGAGACAAATGGATTCGGTTCAGTCAGTCGTCCTGATAAGCCCTTCCCAGCGGAGACAAATGGATTCGGTTCAGTCAGTTGTCCTGATAAGCCCTTCCCAGCGGAGACAAATGGATTCGGTTCAGTCAGTTGTCCTGATAAGCCCTTCCCAGCGGAGACAAATGGATTCGGTTCAGTCAGTCGTCCTGATAAGCCCTTCCCATAAAGTTTAGCAACAGCAGCAGCATGGCACTAGTTCAAACTTCTAAAAGAAAGTGATGTTTATTCCGATGGGCCATTAAGCTACCTGCCGCCCTAGTATTCCGATGGGCCATTAAGCTACCTGCCGCCCTAGTATTCCGATGGGCCATTAAGCTACCTGCCGCCCTAGTATTCCGATGGGCCATTAAGCTACCTGCCGCCCTAGTATTCCGATGGGCCATTAAGCTACCTGCCGCCCTAGTATTCCGATGGGCCATTAAGCTACCTGCCGCCCTAGTATTCCGATGGGCCATTAAGCTACCTGCCGCCCTAGTATTCCGATGGGCCATTAAGCTACCTGCCGCCCTAGTATTCCGATGGGCCATTAAGCTACCTGCCGCCCTAGTATTCCGATGGGCCATTAAGCTACCTGCCGCCCTAGTATTCCGATGGGCCATTTAAGCTACCTGCCGCCCTAGTATTCCGATGGGCCATTAAGCTACCTGCCGCCCTAGTATTCCGATGGGCCATTAAGCTACCTGCCGCCCTAGTATTCCGATGGGCCATTAAGCTACCTGCCGCCCTAGTATTCCGATGGGCCATTAAGCTACCTGCCGCCCTAGTATTCCGATGGGCCATTAAGCTACCTGCCGCCCTAGTATTCCGATGGGCCATTAAGCTACCTGCCGCCCTAGTATTCCGATGGGCCATTAAGCTACCTGCCGCCCTAGTATTCCGATGGGCCATTAAGCTACCTGCCGCCCTAGTATTCCGATGGGCCATTAAGCTACCTGCCGCCCTAGTATTTCGATGGGCCATTAAGCTACCTGCCGCCCTAGTATTTCGATGGGCCATTAAGCTACCTGCCGCCCTAGTATTCCGATGGGCCATTAAGCTACCTGCCGCCCTAGTATTCCGATGGGCTAGGGAGAAATAACTTGTAGTATTGGTCACCATCTCCAATTTGTTCCATCCCGCTTGCCACAGTAAGGGAGATGGAAGTAGCCAGATAGTGTAGCCGATATCAGGCCAGGGTGAAAGTTACATGTTCTGTAGTGATTTTCTCCGAAAATGTACAACTATGGTATTAATATCGGTCTAAAGTTACATTTTTGTAAAATAATAATAATAATAATAATAATATTACTCCGATAAAACGTTATGATTCTGAACACTCCCACGTCCCAACTTCGGCAGACAAGTTTCAAATTCTCAATTAAGTTTCCAGACATAAGCATCAACTAGCTCCTGAGTGGCGCAGTGGTCTAAGGCACTGCATCGCAGTGCTAACTGTGTCACTAGAGATCCTGGTTCGAATCCAGGCTCTGTCGCAGCCGGCCGCGACCGGGAGACTCATGGGCGGCGCACAATTGGCCCAGCGTTGTCCAGGGTAGGGGAGGGAATGGCCGGCAGGGATGTAGCTCAGTTGATAGAGCATGGCGTTTGCAACGCCAGGGTTGTGGGTTCGATTCCCACAGGGGGACAGTATAAAAAAAAAAAAAATGTATTCACTAACTGTAAGTCGCTCTGGATAAGAGCGTCTGCTAAATGACTAAAATGTAAATGTAAATGTAGCTAGCTGGGAATCAGTACGACTGACTGAACCGAATCCGTTTGACTCCACTCGACTCTCGCTGCGCTACGAACACCAGGCGTGCCGGTATAACCTCTCCCGTCTCGAGCTCAACCGCCTGGTTTTCTGAATGAAACCGGAGCTCGCCTCGCGCTATAAATAGACCGGGCGGGCCTGACGTCACACTGGAAGCTGCATCCAGGTCGTTCTGTGGCTGCAGATGAATATTTTTTTTTCCAAGGAGCTTTCGGATGGGGAAGGACAGAGTACTTCTGAAGGCAGCCCGAACAATGAAGCTAGATACATAGTAGCGGTTATTGTTACGTTGGGAAGGGAGAAAATGATTAACTTTCAACAAGCTGGGCCGTGATACCGGTTACGAAATGATCTTGCAGTATTTGCCTAGCTAGCTAGCGGCGAGCGATTGTTATTTGTACAGGAGCTATCGAGCTACCTGCAATTTATTGAATCGCGCTCTGAACTCCTGTCTGTAGTTTTGGGTGACCAGATCGCACTCACTCAGCCCTAGAGAACGGTAGGTGCTTCTGTTATGACAGCCTGGCATCTTGTCCATCTGGGACAGAGACTAGGGTGGTGTCTGGCATCTTGTCCATCTGGAACAGAGACTAGGGTGGTGTCTGGCATCTTGTCCATCTGGGACAGAGACTAGGGTGGTGTCTGGCATCTTGTCCATCTGGAACAGAGACTAGGGTGGTGTCTGTCCTCTCTGTCATTTCCTGTACAGCGCTGAGCACTTACACTGTAGTTGAGTCGAGATGTACTTTAACTCATTTAATGTGGATACAAATTATATCATGCAATGATATCATTCTTGTTAGATTATTTGATTGATCTCATTAATTGATACTTACAAATAAAAAGAGTAAACTACAGCAGTCTTTGGTTGTTAAACATTGTGGAGGTTTGGCAAACATTTTCTAAGCCAGGGTTTCCCAAACTCGGTCCTGGCCCCCCCTTGGGTAGACGTTTTGGTTTTTGCCCTAGCACTACACAGCTGATTAAAAGAATCAAAGCTTGATGATGAGTTGGTTATTTTAATCAGCTGTGTAGTGCTAGGGCAAAAATCTAAACGTGCACCAGGGGGGGCCCCAGGACTGAGTTTGGGAAACCCTGTTCTAAGTAAACAGAAGACTTTGTTGCCATGCAACTAAATGACATCACAGTGATTATGACCAGCAGCAGACTCTCATCAACTATCTTCGGAAATTATAAACAAGTAATGAATAATTATAGAACATGATGTAGCTAATTGGATTAGTTTATTAGTCACATGCACAGGGTTGCAAATGTAATTGCAGGGTAAAGTGAAATTCTTAAGCTCCTCTATGTTGGAACTCTCAGGCACATTTTGGGGAATATCTTGTGTCATCAAAGATTGACTGATCCCAACCGGAACTTCATTTCAGAGTAGCATCACTGTTGTTGCCTAGGGCCGTGTCCTCCTCTTAGCTGCTGAAGTCAACTGTTCTGAATGTCATACAGTAGGACTAAATCTACCTTTCAGCTGGCCCCTCTTTACCCGAGCCCTTTCAGCTGGCCCCTCTTTACCGGAGCCCTTTCAGCTGGCCTCTCTTTACCGGAGCCCTTTCAGCTGGCCCCTCTTTACCAGAGACCTTTCAGCTGGCCCCTCTTTACCGGAGCCCTTTCAGCTGGCCCCTCTTTACCGGAGCCCTTTCAGCTGGCCCCTCTTTACCCGAGCCCTTTCAGCTGGCCCCTCTTTACCAGAGCCCTTTCAGCTGGCCCCTCTTTACCAGAGCCCTTTCAGCTGGCCTCTCTTTACCAGAGCCCTTGCAGCTGGCCTCTCTTTACCCGAGCCCTTTCAGCTGGCCCCTCTTCTGACCTCAGACAATACTAAACAACAGGTGTGCATTCAACAGTAGTGTAACGGCTGAAGCAAACACAAAGCTTGGTTGTCAAGAGTCTCTACTCTGTTGACGAGCTAAAATGATTTGTTTTGGATGCAGAGCTGCAGATTAGAGCCAGTTTTCTCCTCCTCTTCCTCCCCCCCCCCCCCCCCCTCTGTTCCCTGGCCTCGATGTGTTTCTAGAGCAGCAGTGGCAGATTAGTGGACCTCAGCGTTAATACTATCCTGTTGCCATGTCATCAGATATGTCATCAGATGTCCAGTATAATAAGAAGAATGTGAATAGCTGCTTATTAGAACCTCTTTCAGGATTGTTTGAATGAACTGAGCAACAATTGTGTCTTAAATGATGTGTGTACCTACATTGTTAAGTTGTTCATCTGCATTGTTTATGCCAGGGTTCTTCAATTCCGGTCCTGGAGGGCCGAAACACCTCTGTTTTTCATCCTCTCCTTCTAATCAGGGGCTAATTCAGACCTGGGACACCAGGTGAGTGCAATTAACTACCAGGTAGAAATAAAAAACAGAAGTGTTTCGGCCCTCCAGGACCGGAATTGAAGAACCCTGGTTTAGGCTATCTACTACCTAACATTGCATCATCATCATCCATTGTGATTGAGCCTGTTTTCTCTCCTGTCACACAGGGACCTGACCAGTAGCATGGACTACGAGAGACCCAACGTTGAGACCATTAAGTGTGTGGTGGTGGGGGACAACGCCGTAGGGAAGACACGGCTGATCTGTGCCCGGGCCTGCAACACCACTCTGAACCAGTACCAACTACTGGCCACACACGTCCCTACGGTCTGGGCTATAGACCAATACAGAGTCTGTCAAGAGGTACAGTAGCTAACCCTAATTAACCCTGACCCCTGACCCCTGACCCCAGCACATCTCCCTACGGTCTGGGTTATAGACCAATACAGAGTCTGTCAAGAGGTACAGTAGCCAACCCTAATTACCCCTGACCCCTGACCCCTGACCCCAGCACATCTCCCTACGGTCTGGGTTATAGACCAATACAGAGTCTGTCAAGAGGTACAGTAACTAACCCTAATTAACCCTGACCCCAGCACATCTCAAATCAAATCAAATCAAATCAAATTTTATTGGTCACATGCGCCGAATACAACAGGTGCAGACATTACAGTGAAATGCTTACTTACAGCCCTTAACCAACAGTGCATTTATTTTAAACAAAAAAGTAAGAATAAAACAACAACAAAAAAGTGTTGAGAAAAAAAGAGCAGAAGTAAAAAATAAAGTGACAGTAGGGAGGCTATATATACAATAGAATAAAGTGACAGTAGGGAGGCTATATATACAGGGGGGTACCGTTGCATAGATCTCCCTACGGTCTGGGTTATAGACCAATACAGAGTCTGTCAAGAGGTACAGTAGCTAACCCTAATTAACCCTGACCCCTGACCCCAGCACATCTCCCTACGGTCTGGGTTATAGACCAATACAGAGTCTGTCAAGAGGTACAGTAACTAACCCTAATTAACCCTGACCCCTGACCCCTGACCCCAGCACATCTCCCTACGGTCTGGGTTATAGACCAATACAGAGTCTGTCAAGAGGTACAGTAACTAACCCTAATTAACCCTGACCCCTGACCCCAGCACATCTCCCTACGGTCTGGGTTATAGACCAATACAGAGTCTGTCAAGAGGTACAGTAACTAACCCTAATTAACCCTGACCCCTGACCCCAGCACATCTCCCTACGGTCTGGGCTATAGACCAATACAGAGTCTGTCAAGAGGTACAGTAGCCAACCCTAATTAACCCTGACCCCTGACCCCTGACCCCAGCACATCTCCCTACGGTCTGGGTTATAGACCAATACAGAGTCTGTCAAGAGGTACAGTAACTAACCCTAATTAACCCTGACCCCTGACCCCAGCACATCTCCCTACGGTCTGGGTTATAGACCAATACAGAGTCTGTCAAGAGGTACAGTAACTAACCCTAATTAACCCTGACCCCTGACCCCAGCACATCTCCCTACGGTCTGGGTTATAGACCAATACAGAGTCTGTCAAGAGGTACAGTAGCTAACCCTAATTAACCCTGACCCCTGACCCCAGCACATCTCCCTACGGTCTGGGTTATAGACCAATACAGAGTCTGTCACTACCTGTCTCTACACTGCAGATCAAACGGCCCTACCTGCCATCAAACGGCCCTACCTGCCATCAAACGGCCCTACCTGCCATCAAACGGCCCTACCTGCCATCAAACGGCCCTACCTAACATCAAACGGCCCTACCTAACATCAAACGGCCCTACCTAACATCAAACGGCCCTACCTAACATCAAACGGCCCTACCTAACATCAAACGGCCCTACCTGCCATCAAACGGCCCTACCTGCCATCAAACGGCCCTACCTAACATCAAACGGCCCTACCTAACATCAAACGGCCCTACCTGCCATCAAACGGCCCTACCTAACATCAAACGGCCCTACCTGCCATCAAACGGCCCTACCTAACATCAAACGGCCCTACCTGCCATCAAACGGCCCTACCTAACATCAAACGGCCCTACCTAACATCAAACGGCCCTACCTAACATCAAACGGCCCTACCTGCCATCAAACGGCCCTACCTGCCATCAAACGGCCCTACCTAACATCACTTGGCCCGAAAGAAAGCCTGTCCCTTTAAGAACTCAGTGATGATGTCACAGCTATCGCAAGCTGGCAGGGTGTTTAGTTCATTACCAAGTGCAGCTCGCCACCTGCTGCTGTGAACACTAATCTCAGTTTTGGACATCATTTCCCTTCACTGTGTGTGAATACCAGAACTGTAAGTAAGGTATATGTTTTCCCCCTGTTTTACTGATGAAAGTTGTCAATAGTTTAAGAATATTTCCGTCATTATTACAGCATTATATATCTAATTTTTATGCTAGCTATCTAACATTTGTTAGCTACATTTTCAGCTGTCATTGTTAGCTGGTTAGTCTGATGTTGCTAGCTAGCTATCTAACATTGTTAGCTACATTTTCACCTGTCATTGATAGCTGGTTAGTCTGATGTTGCTAGCTAGCTATCTAACATTGTTAGCTACATTTTCGCCTGTCATTGTTAGCTGGTTAGTCTGATGTTGCTAGCTAGCTATCTAACATTGTTAGCTACATTTTCAGCTGTCATTGTTAGCTGGTTAGTCTGATGTTGCTAGCTAGCTATCTAACATTGTTAACTACATTTTCAGCTGTCATTGTTAGCTGGTTAGTCTGATGTTGCTAGCTAGCTATCTAACATTGTTAGCTACATTTTCACCTGTCATTGTTAGCTGGTTAGTCTGATGTTGCTAGCTAGCTATCTAACATTGTTAGCTACATTTTCACCTGTCATTGTTAGCTGGTTAGTCTGATGTTGCTAGCTACTTGTATTTTTGTTTCAGTCATTGGATTATTATAACAGATGAGAGCTGTATATCTTGTTTTGTTATTGCTAAATGATTGTGCCTTATCTTAGTATTGATGCCATTGTATTCATGTTTATTATTTTCAGGCCACATCTTGTATGGATAAATGGACAGTTAATTGGATAATCACAGCTGACTGACATGGCGCAGAATTGCAAACATTTTAAATCTCCAATCAACATTAAAGAACCCTAAACTGAGGAACTGTCTCTCTCTCACCGTCTCTCTGATAGGAGTACAATCTCCATAACTTCACCTACTCAATCAGCGTATTCATTCCAGAGGCATCACCCTCTAATACGTGGTCCTTCAGAGTCGGATTTAGTAAACCACCCGACGATATGGATCCAACACATACAGACGCACCTGACCCATCCGTGCAGCCCCGCTCACAGAGAGAAAGACGTCCCCCAGCCAACCTGGGTGATTATGCTGTTGAATATCTCCCTCCGAGGAACAATGCCTATCCATCACTCAGGCAACTCCCTCATTAGGACGAAGGAGTAGTCGAGCGGACGTCCGATCAGAGAGGAGTGCTACCAGCTCCAGATAGAGTGTCCGCGCATCGGTGAGCTGCTTCCCAGACCTATCCCACCTATGCTGGAGGAAAGAATGAAGCTCATGGAGTTGAATAACCTACAACGTCAGCTAGAGCAAAATCACAACATCGACGCATTGCAGCCGACGCCAGAGAAGCTCAGCGACAACAGGAAGAAGCTCAGCGACAACAGGAAGAAGCTCAGCGTCAACAGGAGGAAGCTCACCAGGCCTGAGAAGCAATAGCTACACAACTGAACAGGCAGCGGACGGTAGCTAACGAGCTAGAGCTAGCCAAGCGTGTCACATCCTGTCTTAAAGAAAGAGATGAAGATGTTGATGCAGCCAGAACCCAGATGACTCAGTCAGAGCAGAGGAACCCCTCACCAGCACCGTCTGATGAATCCTGTAACAGCTGTGTGTCTATCCCACTGACACAACCACAACACGCCAACCTGGCAGAAAGAGGCAGAGCAGAGGAACCCCTCACCATCTGATGAATCCTGTAACAGCTTTGTGTCTATCCCACTGACACAACCACAACACGCCAACCTGGCAGAAAGAGGCAGAGCCTATGAAGACTCACATCATCTTCTCCCTGCCTACCCGAGGCACTCATCACCAGCTCCCGTGGTTCCCTGCCTACCCGAGGCACTCATCACCAGCTCCCGTGGTTCCCTGCCTACCCGAGGCACTCATCACCAGCTCCCGTGGTTCCCTGCCTACCCGAGGCACTCATCACCAGCTCCCGTGGTTCCCTGCCTACCCGAGGCACTCATCACCAGCTCCCGTGGTTCTGCACCCGTGGTTCCATATCGCCACCAGCACGTGTCTCGATACCCCGGACCAGCACCTGCGGCTCCATACCCTGGACCAGCATCCGCAGCGCCACATCCTGCACCAGGATTTCCACCATACTCTGTTCCAGGTGAACCCTACTTACCTGCGGGACAAAGCCTGCCCTATCCCACTCCAGCAGCACCATATCCTGCTCCGGGACAGATGGCACCCTACCCGGAGCCTGCTCCGCCACCTGGCACGGATCAGCTGATTGCCTCATGAAACGGCATGCCAAAGCCGTCATTGCCCTACTTTGAGAGCGGTAGAGAGAGTGACTTTGCCCTCCTCAAGATGACCCTAGATGACCTAATGAGCAGTCACAGACACCTAAATGAGCGGTATAAGTATCAAGTGGTCCTGGCCCACCTGAAACTACAGAGTGCAGTCCAGTTCACTAAGGCCTACATGCACAAACCAAGACCTTACACTGCTGCCTTACAAGCCCTGCAGGACAAGTACGGTCAGCCCCGCCAACTCGTCCAGTGTGAGCTAGCCACCATCCTAAACTCCCCGCCGTCAGGTTCGGAGATGCAGATGCCTTTGACACCTTTGCCCTGTCTGTCCACTCACTGGTAGGCATGCTCAGGACCCTTGAGGGGCAGAACGGCTATGAGCTCAGATGTGGATCCCACATCAACCGACTCTTGAGCCAGATGCCACAGAGCTACCGGAATGAATTCGTTGAGTACTGCTTCGATCGCGGCATCCTCAGGACTGGCATGGACCAGAGGTACACCCTATACGACTTGGCAGCCTGGTTGCAGAAGAAGTCCCAGGCTAAGTGCATATCAAGCAGCGCCGCAGCCCTCTATCAAGGTGATATGCCTAAGCCTTTCAAGAAAGACCACCGTGCCTTCACGAGACAGGAGCGATCTGCTTCAATTCTCTTCAACGCAAGTGAAGTTCCAAACCCCAAGGAAATCCAAACCCAAGCTATACTGTGACAATAAAGAACACTTTCTCAACTCATGTGAAGAGTTCAAGAAGCTGAACACAGGACAGATCGTCAAGTGGATAAAGGATGGAAAAAGGTGTTGGACGATCCCACAAAGCTGATGCTTGCACCCTCAGACGACCTTGCAAGACATGTAAAGAGAAGCACCAAACGATCCTTCTCGACGCCATACTGTTCTTGGATGGTTGGGAGAAGTTGCTCTCGGAGGATGTGTTGGTACCATTCTTTATTCATGGCTGTGTTCTTAGGCAAAATTGTGAGTGAGCCCACTCCCTTGGCTGAGAAGCAACCCCACACATGAATGGTCTCAGGATGCTTTACTGTTGGCATGACACAGGACTGATGGTAGCTCTCACCTTGTCTTCTCCGGACAAGCTTTTTTCCGGATGCCCCAAACAATCGGAAAGGGGATTCATCAGAGAAAATGACTTTACCCCAGTCCTCAGCAGTCCAATCCCTGTACCTTTTGCAGAATATCAGTCTGTCCCTGATGTTTTTCCTGGAGAGAAGTGGCTTCCTCGCTGCCCTTCTTGACACCAGGCCATCCTCCAAAAGTCTTCGCCTCACTGTGCGTGCAGATGCACTCACACCTGCCTGCTGCCATTCCTGAGCAAGCTTTTTACTGGTGGTGCCCCGATCCCGCAGCTGAATCAACTTTAGGAGACGGTCCTGACGCATGCTGGACTTTTTTGGGCACCCTGATGCCTTCACAACAATTGAACCTCTCTCCTTGAAGTTCTTGATGATCCGATAAATGGTTGATTTAGGTGCAATCTTACTAGCAGCAATATCCTTGCCTGTGAAGCCCTTTTTGTGCAAAGCAATGATGACGGCACGTGTTTCCTTGCAGGTAACCATGGTTAACAGAGGAAGAACAATGATTTCAAGCACCACCCTCCTTTTTAAAGCTTCCAGTCTGTTATTCTAACTCAATCAGCATGACAGAGTGATCTCCAGCCTTGTCCTCGTCAACACTCACCTGTGTTAACGAGAGAATCACTGACATGATGGCAGCTGGTCCTTTTGTGGCAGGGCTGAAATGCAGTGGAAATGTTTTTGGGGGATGAAGTTCATTTTCATGGCACAGAGGGACTTTGCAATTAATTGCAATTCATCTGATCACTCTTCATGACATTCTGGAGTATATGCAAATTGCCATCATCAAAACTGAGGCAGCAGACTGTGAAAATTAGTATTTGTGTCATTCTCAACTTTTGACCACGACTGTACAGTAAGTATTGAAATTAATGTTGTTTAAACATCTGTTTCTTAATGTGTCTCTGTGTGTGTGACCCGCTGTAGGTGTTAGAGCGCTCCAGGGATGTGGTGGATGAGGTCAGCGTGTCTCTCAGGTTGTGGGACACCTTCGGAGATCACCATAAAGACAGACGCTTTGCGTACGGAAGGTAAGACTGACACCAAACGCTGAGGATGGGCTGAGATGGGCTGGGGCTGGGCTGGGCGGGGCGCGGGCTGGGCGGGGCTGGAGCTGAGATAGGATGGGCTGGGCTGGGCGGGGCGGGGGCTGAGATGGGCTGGGCGGGGGCTGGGCGGGGGCTGAGATGGGCTGGGGCTGGGCGAGGGCTGGGCGGGGGCTGAGATGGATGGGATGGGCGGGGGCTGGGCTGGGATGGGTAAGGAGAGGATGTTTGGTTTGTTAGGATCCCCATTAGATACTGCACATGCAGCAGCTACTCTTCCTGGGGTCCATTAGATACTGCACATACAGCAGATACTCTTCCTGGGGTCCATTAGATACTGCACATGCAGCAGATACTCTTCCTGGGGTCCATTAGTTACTGCACATGCAGCAGATACTCTTCCTGGGGTCCATTAGATACTGCACATACAGCAGATACTCTTCCTGGGGTCCATTAGATACTGCACATGCAGCAGATACTCTTCCTGGGGTCCATTAGTTACTGCACATGCAGCAGATACTCTTCCTGGGGTCCATTAGATACTGCACATGCAGCAGATACTCTTCCTGGGGTCCATTAGTTACTGCACATGCAGCAGATACTCTTCCTGGGGTCCATTAGATACTGCACATACAGCAGATACTCTTCCTGGGGTCCATTAGATACTGCACATGCAGCAGATACTCTTCCTGGGGTCCATTAGTTACTGCACATGCAGCAGATACTCTTCCTGGGGTCCATTAGATACTGCACATGCAGCAGATACTCTTCCTGGGGTCCATTAGATACTGCACATGCAGCAGATACTCTTCCTGGGGTCCATTAGATACTGCACATACAGCAGATACTCTTCCTGGGGTCCATTAGTTACTGCACATGCAGCAGATACTCTTCCTGGGGTCCATTAGATACTGCACATGCAGCAGATACTCTTCCTGGGGTCCATTAGATACTGCACATGCAGCAGATACTCTTCCTGGGGTCCATTAGATACTGCACATACAGCAGATACTCTTCCTGGGGTCCATTAGATACTGCACATGCAGCAGATACTCTTCCTGGGGTCCATTAGATACTGCACATGCAGCAGATACTCTTCCTGGGGTCCATTAGATACTGCACATACAGCAGATACTCTTCCTGGGGTCCATTAGATACTGCACATACAGCAGATACTCTTCCTGGGGTCCATTAGATACTGCACATACAGCAGATACTCTTCCTGGGGTCCATTAGATACTGCACATACAGCAGATACTCTTCCTGGGGTCCATTAGATACTGCACATACAGCAGATACTCTTCCTGGGGTCCATTAGATACTGCACATGCAGCAGATACTCTTCCTGGGGTCCATTAGATACTGCACATGCAGCAGATACTCTTCCTGGGGTCCATTAGATACTGCACATACAGCAGATACTCTTCCTGGGGTCCATTAGATACTGCACATGCAGCAGATACTCTTCCTGGGGTCCATTAGATACTGCACATGCAGCAGATACTCTTCCTGGGGTCCACATAAAACATACAAAGTACAGAACAGTTCTAGACAAGGACATTAAATAAATACCAAAATAGATAGATATACAGTACCAGTCCAAAGTTTGGACACCTCCTCATTCCAGGGTTTCTTTATTTGTGCTGTTTTCTACATTGTAGAATAATAGTGAAGACATCAAAACTATGAAATAACACGTATGGAATCATGTAGTAACCAAAAAAGTATTAAACAAATCAAAACATATTTTATATTTGAGATTCTTCAATGTAGCCACCCTTTGCCTTGATGACAGCTTTGCACACTCTTGGCATTCTCTCAACCAGCTTCATGAGGTAGTGACCTGGAAGGCATTTCAATTAACAGGTGTGCCTTGTTAAAAGTTAATTTGTGGAATTTCTTTCCTTCTTAATGCGTTTGAGCCAATCAGTTGTGTTGTGACAAGGTAGGGGGATATACAGAAGATAGCCCTATTTGGTAAAAGACCAAGTCCATATTATAGCAAGAACAGCTCAAATAAGCAGAGAGAAATGAGTCCATCATTACTTTAAGACATGAAAGTCAGTCAATAGGGAACATTTCAAGAACTTGGAAAGTTTCTTCAAGTGCAGTAGCAAAAACCATCAAGCGCTATGATGAAACTGGCTCTCATGAGGACCGCCCCAGGAATGGAAGACCCAGAGTTACCTCTGCTGCAGAGGATAAGTTCAGTAGAGTTACCAGCCTCAGAAATTGCAGCCCAAATAAATGCTTCACACAGTTCAAGTAACAGACACATCTCAACATTAACTGTTCAGAGGAGACTGTGTGAATCAGGCCTTCATGGTCGAATTGCTGCAAAGAAACCACTACTAAAGGACACCAATAAGAAGAAGAGACTTGCTTGGGCCAAGAAACACAAGCAATGGACATTAGACCGGTGGAAATCTGTCCTTTTGGTCTGGAGTCCAAATTGGAGATTTTTGGTTCCAACCGCTGTGTCTTTGTGAGACGCGTGGGTGAACGGATGATCTCCGCATGTGTATTTCCCACCGTAAAGCATGGAGGAGGAGATGTGATGGTGCATTGCTGGTGACACTGTCTGATTTATTTTGAATTCAAGGTGTACTTAACCAGCATGGCTACCACAGCATTCTGCAGCGATACGCCATCCCATCTGGTTTGGGCTTAGTGGGACTATCATTTGTTTTTCAACAGGACAATGAGCCAACACACCTCCAGGCTGTGTAAGGGCTATTTGACCAAGAAGGAGAGTGATGGAGTGCTGCATCAGATGACCTGGCCTCCACAATCCCCCGACCTCAACCCAATTGAGATGTTTTGGGGTGAGTCGGACGGCAGAGTGAAGGAAAAGCAGCCAACAAGTGCTCAGCATATGTGGGAACTCCTTCAAGACTGTTAGAAAAGCATTCCAGGTGAAGCTGGTTGAGAGAATGCCAAGAGTGTGCAAAGCTGTCATCAAGGCAAAGGGTGGTTACTTTGAATAATTTTTGTAACACTTTATTGGTTACTACATGATTCCATGTGTGTTATTTCATAGTTTTGATGTCTTCACTATTATTCTACAAGGTAGAAAATTGTAAAAAATGTCCTGCGTTTGTATTTTATTTTTCTTGGTCAGCAGACGCTATCACAGAGACGCAGTGACCTGTTTTAATGGCTGCTCCTGAATCCTTTCTGTGCTCTCTGCCCTTGAACCAGTTATAACCTTATCATTTATTGTCGCTACCTGGCTTACTGGCTAGCTGCGTACAGCACCCTGCTGTTAGACTGGCTAGCTGCGTACAGCACCCTGCTGTTAGACTGGCTAGCTGCGTACAGCACCCTGCTGTTAGACTGGCTAGCTGCGTACAGCACCCTGCTGTTAGACTGGCTAGCTGCGTACAGCACCCTGCTGTTAGACTGGCTAGCTACGTACAGCACCCTGCTGTTAGACTGGCTAGCTGCGTACAGCACCCTGCTGTTAGACTGGCTAGCTGCGTACAGCACCCTGCTGTTAGACTGGCTAGCTGCGTACAGCACCCTGCTGTTAGACTGGCTAGCTGCGTACAGCACCCTGCTGTTAGATGAAGGGCCATTTGGCTGCACTAGCATAGACTGGCTAGCTGTTCAATGCTGTTCATTGACTATAGCTCAGCGTTCAACACCATAGTACCCTCCAAGCTCATCATTAAGCTCGAGGCCCTGGGACTGAACCCCGCCCTGTGCAACTGGGTCCTGGACTTCCTGACGGGCCGCCCCCAGGTGGTGAAGGTAGGAAACAACGCCTCCACTTCGCTGATCCTCAACACTGGGGCCCCTCAAGGGTGCGTGCTCAGCCCCCTCCTGTACTCCCTGTTCACCCATGACTGCGGGGCCAAGCACGCCTCCAACTAAATCATCAAGTTTGCAGACGACACAACAGTAGTAGGCCTGATTACCAACGATGACGAGACCGCCTACAGGGAAGAGGTGAGGGCTCTGGGAGTGTGGTGCCAGGAAAATAACCTCTCACTCAACGTCAACAAAACAAATGCGCTGATCATGGACTTAAGGAAACCGCAGCGGGATCACTCCCCTATTCACATCGACGGGACCGCAGTGGAGAAGGTGAAAAGCTTCAAGTTACTTGGCGTACACATCACTGACAAACTGAAATGTTCCACCCACACAGACAGTGTGGTGAAGAAAGCGCAACAGAGCCTCTTCAACCTCAGGAGGCTGAAGAAATTCAGCTTGGCCCCTAAGACCCTCACAAACTTTTACAGATGCACAATTGAGAGCATCCTGTCGGGCTGTATCACAACCTGGTACGGCAACTGCACCGCCCGTAACCACAGGGCTCTCCAGAGGGTGGTGCGGTCTGCCCAACGCATTACCGGGGGCACACTGCCTGCCCTCGATGACACATACAGCACCCGATGTCAGTACAGGTGCATCAAAGCTGGGACCGAGAGAATGAAAAACTGCTTCTATCTCAAGGCCATCAGACTGTTAAATAGCCATCACTAGCCGGCTTCCACCCGGTTACGTAACCCTGCACCTTAGAGGCTGCTGCCCCATATACATAGACATGGAATCACTGGTCACTTTAATAATGTTTACACACTGCTTTACTCATCTCATATGTATATACCGTATTCTATTCTACTGTATTTTAGTCAATACCACTCCGACATTGCTCATCCTAATATTTATATATATATTCCATTATTTTACTTTTAGATGTGTATTGTTGTGAATTGTTAGATACTACTGCACTGTTGGAGCTAGGAACACAAGCATTTAGCTACACCCACAATAACATCTGCTAAATATGTGTATGTGACCAATAACATTTGATTTGATTTGAACCTCCAAGTCCATCCCCTGTAAGTGCAGGGTTGGCCCTGTGAGGTGTTTGGCTGTGGTCTCTGGAACTAGAGAGAATACTGGATGGCCAGAACCTGGAGAGAGAATACTGTATGGCCAGAACCTATAGAGAGAATACTGGATGGCCAGAACCTGGAGAGAGAATACTGGATGGCCAGAACCTGGAGAGAGAATACTGGATGGCCAGAACCTGTAGAGAGAATACTGGATGGCCAGAACCTGTAGAGAGAATACTGGATGGCCAGAACCTGTAGAGAGAATACTGTATGACCAGAACCTATAGAGAGAATACTGTATGGCCAGAACCTGTAGAGAGAATACTGTATGGCCAGAACCTGTAGAGAGAATACTGGATGGCCAGAACCTGTAGAGAGAATACTGGATGGCCAGAACCTGTAGAGAGAATACTGGATGGCCAGAACCTGTAGAGAGAATACTGTATGACCAGAACCTATAGAGAGAATACTGTATGACCAGAACCTGGAGAGAGAATACTGTATGGCCAGAACCTGTAGAGAGAATACTGGATGGCCAGAACCTGTAGAGAGAATACTGGATGGCCAGAACCTGGAGAGAGAATACTGGATGGCCAGAACCTATAGAGAGAATACTGGATGGCCAGAACCTATAGAGAGAATACTGGATGGCTGTGGCCAGAACCTATAGAGAGAATACTGTATGACCAGAACCTATAGAGAGAATACTGTATGGCCAGAACCAAGTGCCCGGAGTCTGCATCCCTCTATAGAGAATAGACCTAATGGACCTCTCCTCCTCTTCCTCCTGTCTTCCTCTCCGGTTTTGACTTACTGTAAATGAGTTTTCTCTCTATCTTAGTATCCGACTGGGGGATCCTTAAATGATGCCTCAGACAGTCTTAATGGAACTGGTGCCTCCGTTAAGGTTTCATTGATTGGTGGATTGATCGTTGTCAAGCTGCCATCATAGTCTGTTGAAGTCGGCGAGACATGAGGTGGATCTGTCTGTGTGTTGGTTGGCTAGCAGGCAGTTTAAACCCACACCCCTCTAATCATTCAGACACCTTTAACTGCTCAACACCTGACACATTGATTTCTGAATCTAATCAAGGTCTACTGGTTCTAGACCCCATTACAAGTTCTGCTTTGGCACCTGAGCCCAGGTTTGAGTGAGAGGGGACTTGGTTAGCGCTTCTTTACCTTAGTTCTGTCTTAACACTTATATCACTGTCCTTAAAGGCACAGACACGTTATGATGTGAAAGCCCTCTATTCAAGACAGACACGTAGTGTTATGATGTGAAAGCCCTCTATTCAAGACAGACACGTAGTGTTATGATGTGAAAGCCCTCTATTCAAGACAGACACGTAGTGTTATGATGTGAAAGCCCTCTATTCAAGACAGACACGTAGTGTTATGATGGGAAAGCCCTCTATTCAAGACAGACACGTAGTGTTATGATGTGAAAGCCCTCTATTCAAGACAGACACGTAGTGTTATGATGTGAAAGCCCTCTATTCAAGACAGACACGTAGTGTTATGATGTGAAAGATCTCTATTCAAGACAGACACGTAGTGTTATGATGGGAAAGCCCTCTATTCAAGAAACACTGCAAGAATATGAGTTGGCCCTTAACATCAGAGTTCTATACCTGTTTGGTTATAGGCCTTCTACTGTGTGATCTACAGTATGATCTTAATGCAGGCCTTGGCCATGACTACAGTAGGATCTTAATGCAGGCCTTGGCCATGACTACAGTAGGATCTTAATGCAGGCCTTGGCCATGACTACAGTAGGATCTTAATGCAGGCCTTGGCCATGACTACAGTAGGATCTTAATGCAGGCCTTGGCCATGACTACAGTAGGATCTTAATGCAGGCCTTGGCCATGACTACAGTAGGATCTTAATGCAGGCCTTGGCCATGACTACAGTAGGATCTTAATGCAGGCCTTGGCCATGACTACAGTAGGATCTTAATGCAGGCCTTGGCCATGACTACAGTAGGATCTTAATGCAGGCCTTGGCCATGACTACAGTAGGATCTTAATGCAGGCCTTGGCCATGACTACAGTAGAATCTTAATGCAGGCCTTGGCCATGACTACAGTAGGATCTTAATGCAGGCCTTGGCCATGACTACAGTAGGATCTTAATGCAGGCCTTGGCCATGACTACAGTAGGATCTTAATGCAGGCCTTGGCCATGACTACAGTAGGATCTTAATGCAGGCCTTGGCCATGACTACAGTAGAATCTTAATGCAGGCCTTGGCCATGACTACAGTAGGATCTTAATGCAGGCCTCGGCCATGACTACAGTAGGATCTTAATGCAGGCCTTGGCCATGACTACAGTAGAATCTTAATGCAGGCCTTGGCCATGACTACAGTAGGATCTTAATGCAGGCCTTGGCCATGACTACAGTAGGATCTTAATGCAGGCCTTGGCCATGACTACAGTAGGATCTTAATGCAGGCCTTGGCCATGACTACAGTAGGATCTTAATGCAGGCCTTGGCCATGACTACAGTAGGATCTTAATGCAGGCCTTGGCCATGACTACAGTAGGATCTTAATGCAGGCCTCGGCCATGACTACAGTAGGATCTTAATGCAGGCCTTGGCCATGACTACAGTAGGATCTTAATGCAGGCCTTGGCCATGACTACAGTAGGATCTTAATGCAGGCCTTGGCCATGACTACAGTAGGATCTTAATGCAGGCCTTGGCCATGACTACAGTAGGATCTTAATGCAGGCCTTGGCCATGACTACAGTAGGATCTTAATGCAGGCCTTGGCCATGACTACAGTAGGATCTGAATGCAGGCCTTGGCCATGACTACAGTAGGATCTTAATGCAGGCCTTGGTCATAACTACAGTAGGATCTTAATGCAGGCCTTGGCCATGACTACAGTAGGATCTTAATGCAGGCCTTGGCCATGACTACAGTAGGATCTTAATGCAGGCCTTGGCCATGACTACAGTAGGATCTTAATGCAGGCCTTGGCCATGACTACAGTAGGATCTTAATGCAGGCCTTGGCCATGACTACAGTAGGATCTTAATGCAGGCCTTGGCCATGACTACAGTAGGATCTTAATGCAGGCCTTGGCCATGACTACAGTAGGATCTTAATGCAGGCCTTGGCCATGACTACAGTAGGATCTTAATGCAGGCCTTGGCCATGACTACAGTAGGATCTTAATGCAGGCCTTGGCCATGACTACAGTAGGATCTTAATGCAGGCCTTGGCCATGACTACAGTAGGATCTTAATGCAGGCCTTGGCCATGACTACAGTAGAATCTTAATGCAGGCCTTGGCCATGACTACAGTAGGATCTTAATGCAGGCCTTGGCCATGACTACAGTAGAATCTTAATGCAGGCCTTGGCCATGACTACAGTAGGATCTTAATGCAGGCCTTGGCCATGACTACAGTAGGATCTTAATGAAGGCCTTGGCCATGACTACAGTAGGATCTTAATGCAGGCCTTGGCCATGACTACAGTAGGATCTTAATGAAGGCCTTGGCCATGACTACAGTAGGATCTTAATGCAGGCCTTGGCCATGACTACAGTAGGATCTTAATGCAGGCCTTGGCCATGACTACAGTAGGATCTTAATGCAGGCCTTGGCCATGACTACAGTAGGATATTAATGCAGGCCTTGGCCATGACTACAGTAGGATATTAATGCAGGCCTCGGCCATGACTACAGTAGGATCTTAATGCAGGCCTCGGCCATGACTACAGTAGGATCTTAATGCAGGCCTTGGCCATGACTACAGTAGGATCTTAATGCAGGCCTTGGCCATGACTACAGTAGGATCTTAATGCAGGCCTCGGCCATGACTACAGTAGGATCTTAATGCAGGCCTTGGCCATGACTACAGTAGGATCTTAATGCAGGCCTTGGCCATGACTACAGTAGGATCTTAATGCAGGCCTTGGCCATGACTACAGTAGGATCTTAATGCAGGCCTTGGCCATGAGAAACACTGGAAGTCACATAGATTCTCATAACTCCTCTTTCTGCATTTCCAGTCGGACTGCTAATGACCTCCAGTAGTGTTCTGTTGGATGTAGTGCTGTTGTCTTGTCAGAGTGGAGTCCGTCACTCCTCAGGAGGCCAGGCTTGGTCCTGTAGCACCCCTCCAGCTAGGATGGAGTCCATCACTCCTCAGCAGGCCAGGCTTGGTCCTGTAGCACCCCTCCAGCTAGGATGGAGTCCATCACTCCTCAGCAGGCCAGGCTTGGTCCTGTAGCACCCCTCCATCTAGGATGGAGTCCATCACTCCTCAGCAGGCCAGGCTTGGTCCTGTAGCACCCCTCCAGCTAGGATGGGTCCATCACTCCTCAGCAGGCCAGGCTTGGTCCTGTAGCACCCCTCCATCTAGGATGGAGTCCGTCACTCCTCAGCAGGCCAGGCTTGGTCCTGTAGTACCCCTCCAGCTAGGATGGAGTCCGTCACCCCTCAGCAGGCCAGGCTTGGTCCTGTAGCACCCCTCCAGCTAGGATGGGTCCATCACTCCTCAGCAGGCCAGGCTTGGTCCTGTAGCACCCCTCCATCTAGGATGGAGTCCGTCACCCCTCAGCAGGCCAGGCTTGGTCCTGTAGCACCCCTCCAGCTAGGATGGGTCCATCACCCCTCAGCAGGCCAGGCTTGGTCCTGTAGCACCCCTCCATCTAGGATGGAGTCCGTCACTCCTCAGCAGGCCAGGCTTGGTCCTGTAACACCCCTCCAGCTAGGATGGAGTCCATCACTCCTCAGCAGGCCAGGCTTGGTCCTGTAACACCCCTCCAGCTAGATGGAGTCCGTCACTCCTCAGCAGGCCAGGCTTGGTCCTGTAGCACCCCTCCATCTAGGATGGAGTCCATCACTCCTCAGCAGGCCAGGCTTGGTCCTGTAGCACCCCTCCAGCTAGGATGGAGTCCATCACTCCTCAGCAGGCCAGGCTTGGTCCTGTAGCACCCCTCCAGCTAGGATGGAGTCCATCACTCCTCAGCAGGCCAGGCTTGGTCCTGTAGCACCCCTCCAGCTAGGATGGAGTCCATCACTCCTCAGCAGGCCAGGCTTGGTCCTGTAGCACCCCTCCAGGGTCCATCACTCCTCAGCAGGCCAGGCTTGGTCCTGTAGCACCCCTCCATCTAGGATGGAGTCCATCACTCCTCAGCAGGCCAGGCTTGGTCCTGTAGCACCCCTCCATCTAGGATGGAGTCCGTCACTCCTCAGCAGGCCAGGCTTGGTCCTGTAGCACCCCTCCATCTAGGATGGGTCCGTCACTCCTCAGCAGGCCAGGCTTGGTCCTGTTTGTGGGTGAGTCCTAACAAGAGGGCCAATTATGTACAAATTCTATCTTTTGGGAGGCAGAAAACAGTTTCCAACCAGCGATTGAGTTGTGAGACTCTGCTGAAGAGCTCATCACTCCTCCCCCTAACTGGGAGGGGCCAGAGACAATTACTGCTGTAGAGCTCATCACTCCTCCCCCTAACTGGGAGGGGCCAGAGACAATTACTCGACTCCAACTCATCTTTGTAGCTGATTTGCACGCTGAAGCTATGTTGCTCTTGGTGACCTCTGACTGTTTCATCCTAACATCGTTGGTGCCGACGTGGATAACAATATCCCTATACCATCTACACTCACCAGTTTTAGCCTCAGCCAGCACCATCTTCAGATTAGCCTTTACGTCGGTAGCCCTGCCCCCTGGTAAACAGTGTATGATCGCTGGATGATTCTTTTTAAGTCTAATATTGCGGATAATGGAGTCGCCAATGACTAAGGTTTTCTATTTGTCTCTATCTGATGTCTGTCTGTCTGTCTGTGTCTGTCTGTCTCTATCTGATGTGTCTGTCTGTCTCTATCTGATGTCTGTCTGTCTCTATCTGATGTGTCTGTCTGTCTATCTGATGTGTCTGTCTGTCTCTATCTGATGTGTCTGTCTGTCTCTATCTGATGTGTGTCTTTCTGTCTCTGATATCTGATGTGTCTTTCTGTCTCTGATATCTGATGTGTCTTTCTGTCTCTATCTGATGTGTCTGTCTGTCTCTATCTGATGTCTCTGTCTCTATCTGATGTGTCTGTCTGTCTCTATCTGATGTGTCTGTCTGTCTCTATCTGATGTGTCTGTCTGTCTCTATCTGATGTGTCTGTCTGTCTCTATCTGATGTGTCTGTCTGTCTCTATCTGATGTGTCTGTCTGTCTCTATCTGATGTGTCTGTCTGTCTCTATCTGATGTGTCTGTCTGTCTCTATCTGATGTGTCTGTCTGTCTCTATCTGATGTGTCTGTCTCTATCTGATGTGTCTGTCTCTATCTGATGTGTCTGTCTGTCTCTATCTGATGTGTCTGTCTGTCTCTATCTGATGTGTCTTTCTGTCTCTATCTGATGTGTCTGTCTGTCTCTATCTGATGTGTCTGTCTGTCTCTATCTGATGTGTCTGTCTGTCTCTATCTGATGTGTCTGTCTGTCTCTATCTGATGTGTCTGTCTCTATCTGATGTCTGTCTGTCTATCTGATGTCTGTCTGTCTGTCTGTCTCTATCTGATGTGTCTGTCTGTCTCTATCTGATGTGTCTGTCTCTATCTGATGTCTGTCTGTCTATCTGATGTCTGTCTGTCTCTATCTGATGTGTCTGTCTCTATCTGATGTCTGTCTGTCTATCTGATGTCTTTCTGTCTCTATCTGATGTCTGTCTGTCTGTCTGTCTGTCTCTGATATCTGATGTGTCTGTCTGTCTCTATCTGATGTGTCTGTCTGTCTCTATCTGATGTGTCTGTCTCTATCTGATGTCTGTCTGTCTATCTGATGTCTTTCTGTCTCTATCTGATGTCTGTCTGTCTGTCTGTCTGTCTCTATCTGATGTGTCTGTCTGTCTCTATCTGATGTGTCTGTCTCTATCTGATGTGTCTGTCTCTATCTGATGTGTCTGTCTGTCTCTATCTGATGTGTCTGTCTCTATCTGATGTGTCTGTCTGTCTCTATCTGATGTGTCTGTCTGTCTCTATCTGATGTGTCTGTCTGTCTCTATCTGATGTGTCTGTCTGTCTCTATCTGATGTCTGTCTGTCTGTCTCTGATATCTGATGTCTGTCTGTCTGTCTCTATCTGATGTGTCTGTCTGTCTCTATCTGATGTGTCTGTCTGTCTCTATCTGATGTGTCTGTCTGTCTGTCTGTCTGTCTGTCTGTCTGTCTGTCTGTCTGTCTCTATCTGATGTCTGTCTGTCTGTCTGTCTCTATCTGATGTCTGTCTGTCTGTCTGTCTCTATCTGATGTGTCTGTCTGTCTCTATCTGATGTGTCTGTCTGTCTCTATCTGATGTGTCTGTCTGTCTGTCTGTCTGTCTGTCTGTCTGTCTGTCTGTCTGTCTGTCTGTCTCTATCTGATGTCTGTCTGTCTGTCTGTCTCTATCTGATGTCTGTCTGTCTGTCTGTCTGTCTCTGATATCTGATGTGTCTGTCTGTCTCTATCTGATGTGTCTGTCTGTCTCTATCTGATGTGTCTGTCTGTCTCTATCTGATGTCTGTCTGTCTGTCTCTATCTGATGTGTCTGTCTGTCTCTATCTGATGTGTCTGTCTGTCTCTATCTGATGTGTCTGTCTGTCTCTATCTGATGTGTCTGTCTGTCTCTATCTGATGTGTCTGTCTGTCTCTATCTGATGTGTCTGTCTGTCTCTATCTGATGTGTCTGTCTGTCTCTATCTGATGTGTGTCTTTCTGTCTCTGATATCTGATGTGTCTTTCTGTCTCTGATATCTGATGTGTCTTTCTGTCTCTATCTGATGTGTCTGTCTGTCTCTATCTGATGTGTCTGTCTCTATCTGATGTGTCTGTCTGTCTCTATCTGATGTGTCTGTCTGTCTCTATCTGATGTGTCTGTCTGTCTCTATCTGATGTGTCTGTCTCTATCTGATGTGTCTGTCTGTCTCTATCTGATGTGTCTGTCTCTATCTGATGTGTCTGTCTGTCTCTATCTGATGTGTCTGTCTGTCTCTATCTGATGTGTCTGTCTGTCTCTATCTGATGTCTCTGTCTCTATCTGATGTGTCTGTCTGTCTCTATCTGATGTGTCTGTCTGTCTCTATCTGATGTGTCTGTCTGTCTCTATCTGATGTGTCTGTCTGTCTCTATCTGATGTGTCTGTCTGTCTCTATCTGATGTGTCTGTCTGTCTCTATCTGATGTGTCTGTCTGTCTCTATCTGATGTGTCTGTCTGTCTCTATCTGATGTGTCTGTCTGTCTCTATCTGATGTGTCTGTCTGTCTCTATCTGATGTGTCTGTCTGTCTCTATCTGATGTGTCTGTCTGTCTCTATCTGATGTGTCTTTCTGTCTCTATCTGATGTGTCTGTCTGTCTCTATCTGATGTGTCTGTCTGTCTCTATCTGATGTGTCTGTCTGTCTCTATCTGATGTGTCTGTCTGTCTCTATCTGATGTGTCTGTCTCTATCTGATGTCTGTCTGTCTATCTGATGTCTGTCTGTCTGTCTGTCTCTATCTGATGTGTCTGTCTGTCTCTATCTGATGTGTCTGTCTCTATCTGATGTCTGTCTGTCTATCTGATGTCTGTCTGTCTCTATCTGATGTGTCTGTCTCTATCTGATGTCTGTCTGTCTATCTGATGTCTTTCTGTCTCTATCTGATGTCTGTCTGTCTGTCTGTCTGTCTCTGATATCTGATGTGTCTGTCTGTCTCTATCTGATGTGTCTGTCTGTCTCTATCTGATGTGTCTGTCTCTATCTGATGTCTGTCTGTCTATCTGATGTCTTTCTGTCTCTATCTGATGTCTGTCTGTCTGTCTGTCTGTCTCTATCTGATGTGTCTGTCTGTCTCTATCTGATGTGTCTGTCTCTATCTGATGTGTCTGTCTCTATCTGATGTGTCTGTCTGTCTCTATCTGATGTGTCTGTCTCTATCTGATGTGTCTGTCTGTCTCTATCTGATGTGTCTGTCTGTCTCTATCTGATGTGTCTGTCTGTCTCTATCTGATGTGTCTGTCTGTCTCTATCTGATGTCTGTCTGTCTGTCTCTGATATCTGATGTCTGTCTGTCTGTCTCTATCTGATGTGTCTGTCTGTCTCTATCTGATGTGTCTGTCTGTCTCTATCTGATGTGTCTGTCTGTCTGTCTGTCTGTCTGTCTGTCTGTCTGTCTGTCTCTATCTGATGTCTGTCTGTCTGTCTGTCTCTATCTGATGTCTGTCTGTCTGTCTGTCTCTATCTGATGTGTCTGTCTGTCTCTATCTGATGTGTCTGTCTGTCTGTCTGTCTGTCTGTCTGTCTGTCTGTCTGTCTCTATCTGATGTCTGTCTGTCTGTCTGTCTCTATCTGATGTCTGTCTGTCTGTCTGTCTGTCTCTGATATCTGATGTGTCTGTCTGTCTCTATCTGATGTGTCTGTCTGTCTCTATCTGATGTGTCTGTCTGTCTCTATCTGATGTCTGTCTGTCTGTCTCTATCTGATGTGTCTGTCTGTCTCTATCTGATGTGTCTGTCTGTCTCTATCTGATGTGTCTGTCTGTCTCTATCTGATGTGTCTGTCTGTCTCTATCTGATGTGTCTGTCTGTCTCTATCTGATGTGTCTGTCTGTCTCTATCTGATGTGTCTGTCTGTCTCTATCTGATGTGTCTGTCTGTCTCTATCTGATGTCTGTCTGTCTGTCTCTATCTGATGTCTCTGTCTGTCTGTCTCTATCTGATGTCTGTCTGTCTGTCTCTATCTGATGTCTGTCTGTCTGTCTCTATCTGATGTCTGTCTGTCTGTCTCTATCTGATGTCTCTGTCTGTCTGTCTCTATCTGATGTCTGTCTGTCTGTCTCTATCTGATGTGTCTGTCTGTCTGTCTCTGATATCTGATGTGTCTGTCTGTCTCTATCTGATGTGTCTGTCTGTCTGTCTGTCTCTGATATCTGATGTGTCTGTCTGTCTCTATCTGATGTGTCTGTCTGTCTGTCTGTCTGTCTCTATCTGATGTGTCTGTCTGTCTGTCTGTCTGTCTCTATCTGATGTCTGTCTGTCTGTCTGTCTCTATCTGATGTCTCTGTCTGTCTGTCTCTATCTGATGTCTGTCTGTCTGTCTCTATCTGATGTCTGTCTGTCTGTCTGTCTCTATCTGATGTCTCTGTTCTCTCCAGGTCTGATGTGGTGGTGCTGTGTTTCTCCATTGCCAACCCCAACTCTCTGCATCATGTCAAGACCATGTGGCACATGGAGATCAAGCAGTTCTGTCCCAGGACGCCTGTCATCCTGGTGGGCTGTCAGCTGGACCTGCGCTATGCTGACCTGGAGGCTGTGAACCGGGCCAGGAGGCCACTCGCCAGGTATAGAGTACAATCAGCATTACATCATCATGTGGCTGCTTTTCATTGACTAGATCTATACATGTTTGTGTTAGTAGTTACTGTACATAGTTTCAACTGACATTTTTTTTATTCTATGAATCAAACCTAGGTTTACATACTTTTCAATAAATAATGACTTTGTATTCTTGTGTATTGAGAATAGCTCTTATTTCGTCCCCACCAGGCCTATAAAGCCCGGAGACATCCTTCCTCCAGAGAGTGGCCGGGAGGTGGCTAAGGAGCTGGGCATCTCCTACTATGAGACCAGTGTGTTCGACCAGTTTGGCATCAAGGACGTCTTCGACAACGCCATTCGAGCCGCGCTCATCTCCCGCCGACACCTGCAGTTCTGGAAATCCCACCTCCGGAAGGTCCAGAAGCCCCTCCTACAGGCGCCCTTCCTGCCGCCCAAAGCACCGCCCCCTCTCATCAAGATTCCAGAGTGTGTCATCAACAACAGGGAGGGTCCTGGCCTCCTATTGGACAGTCCTCTGTGTGCTGATGTCATGTTCATCCTCCAGGACCACATCCACGTCTTCGCCCACAGGATCTACCTCTCCACCTCCTCCTCCAAGTTCTACGACCTGTTCCAGGTAGTGTCTTTGCCTGGTTCCTCTCTAGGTTTCTTCCTAGGTTCCTGCCTTTCTAGGGGTTTTTTCCCCCTAGCCACTGTTCTTCTGCCTCTGCATTGCTGGCTCTCTGGGGTTTTAGGCTGGTATCTGAAGAGCACTTTGTGACATCTGTTGATGTTGTTTTTACATAAAAAAAACGTTCTAAATGTGATTTTGATTTTTCCAGATGGACTTCAGTGACGAGTCCCAGTGCCTGGTGGTGACGGAGCGGCATGCCCGGGACTGTCTCCTCAGGACCCTGAGTCTGGACACAGAGGAGGACGTGGCTGTGCTCCCAAACCTCTCCCCCTGCTCCCTCCGGGCCTCTAAGAGCGACGGCACCCTGAAGATGATGAGCTTCTCTGGGAAGCACCGGCGCACCAAGCTGTCCTTGGCCTCCTGGAGCAAGGCCTTCTACAGCATCCACAAGGAGAACGTGACCAACCCTGTGACGGGCTCCCCGGCCCACATGACGGTGGTGAAGATGGACTACTCCATCCAGCTGGGTCCGTTCAGCGCCGTGTTGAGGTTCCTCTACACTGGGGAGCTGGATGAAGAGGAGCAGGATCTGATGAAGATCGCCCAGATAGCGGAGGTCCTGGAGGTGTTTGACCTGAGGATGATGGTGGAAAACATCATGAACCGTGAGGGCTTCATGAACCAGGAGATCACCAAGGCCTTCCATGTCAGGAAAGCCAACCGCATCAAGGAGTGTCTCAACAAGAACACCTTCACAGGTAAACCATGCTTTAACGCCTTCACAGGTAAACCATGCTTTAGCTCCTTCACAGGTAAACCATGCTTTAACACCTTCACAGGTAAACCATGCTTTAACGCCTTCACAGGTAAACCATGCTTTACACCTTCACAGGTAAACCATGCTTTAGCTCCTTCACAGGTAAACCATGCTTTAACACCTTCACAGGTAAACCATGCTTTAACGCCTTCACAGGTAAACCATGCTTTAACGCCTTCACAGGTAAACCATGCTTTAACACCTTCACAGGTAAACCATGCTTTAACGCCTTCACAGGTAAACCATGCTTTAACACCTTCACAGGTAAACCATGCTTTAACGCCTTCACAGGTAAACCATGCTTTAGCGCCTTCACAGGTAAACCATGCTTTACACCTTCACAGGTAAACCATGCTTTAACGCCTTCACAGGTAAACCATGCTTTAGCGCCTTCACAGGTAAACCATGCTTTAGCTCCTTCACAGGTAAACCATGCTTTAGCGCCTTCACAGGTAAACCATGCTTTACGCCTTCACAGGTAAACCATGCTTTACGCCTTCACAGGTAAACCATGCTTTAACGCCTTCACAGGTAAACCATGCTTTAGCGCCTTCACAGGTAAACCATGCTTTACACCTTCACAGGTAAACCATGCTTTAGCGCCTTCACAGGTAAACCATGCTTTAACGCCTTCACAGGTAAACCATGCTTTAGCGCCTTCACAGGTAAACCATGCTTTACGCCTTCACAGGTAAACCATGCTTTAGCGCCTTCACAGGTAAACCATGCTTTAACGCCTTCACAGGTAAACCATGCTTTAACGCCTTCACAGGTAAACCATGCTTTACACCTTCACAGGTAAACCATGCTTTACACCTTCACAGGTAAACCATGCTTTAACGCCTTCACAGGTAAACCATGCTTTAACGCCTTCACAGGTAAACCATGCTTTACACCTTCACAGGTAAACCATGCTTTAACGCCTTCACAGGTAAACCATGCTTTAACGCCTTCACAGGTAAACCATGCTTTACACCTTCACAGGTAAACCATGCTTTAGGTCCTTCACAGGTAAACCATTCTGCATCACAGATCACAGTGCAATGGCTCTATTTTCTGTGCTTGATGCGAGAGAATGAATCTGTTGCTTTTTAAATGTATTGACTAGTAAGATATCATGTGTTTGGAACTTTGGATGGGGTTTATGTTGTGTTTAATGTGTTTCTCTGGGGCAGATGTCACATTCAGGTTGGAGGATGGAACCATCAATGCTCACAGACCTCTGCTCATCTCCTCCTGTGATTGGATGGCTGCTGTGTTTGGTGGATCCTTCATGGAGAGCGCTAACAACGAGGTGAGTGGAAAACACAGAGTAACATCTAGTGTTAGGGTTAGTCTGCTGTGTTGGGTGGATCCTTCATGGAGAGTTAACAACGAGGTGATTGGACAGCACAGTCTGGGTTAGGGTTAACTGCATCCCAAATGGCACCCTAGTCCCTAAGTAGTAATGGCACCCTATTCCCTAAGTAGTAATGGCACCCTATTCCCTAAGTAGTAATGGCACCCTATTCCCTAAGTAGTAATGGCACCCTATTCCCTAAGTAGTAATGGCACCCTATTCCCTAAGTAGTAATGGCACCCTATTCCCTAAGTAGTAATGGCACCCTATTCCCTAAGTAGTAATGGCACACTATTCCCTAAGTAGTAATGGCACCCTATTCCCTAAGTAGTAATGGCACCCTATTCCCTAAGTAGTAATGGCACCCTATTCCCTAAGTAGTAATGGCACCCTATTCCCTAAGTAGTAATGGCACCCTATTCCCTAAGTAGTAATGGCACCCTATTCCCTAAGTAGTAAACTCCTTTTGACCAGGGTAAAACAGGAAGTACCATTGAGGAGTTTAACACATCAGTCACCGGCTTCATTAATAAGTGCATCGATGACGTCGTCCCCACAGCTGCTTCACCATAGTACTGAGTAAAGGGTCTGAATACTTATGGAAATGCCATATTTCTCTTATTTTTAATAACAAAAAAACTGTTTTTGCTTTGTCATTATCGGGTATTGTGTGTAGATTGCTGCGGGGGGAAAAAACCCATGTAATCCATTTTAGAATAAGGCTGTAACGTAACAAAATGGGGTAAAAGTCAAGGTCTGAATACTTTCCGACGGCACCGTAGTTCTGTTCTAGTTCTACTGGTGTATATGGTAACGGGTCAGCTGCAGTCTGGATAGTCGTGTGTCCTGACGGTTTTATTACCTCTGTTCTGTTTGATGTATTCATGTTGAAACACTGCCAGGCCAGCAGCCAATGGTGCTAGGGTGACCGCTCCAAACAGACATAGATATTAAAGCAGGGATGCACAATTAAATTCAGCCAGGGACGATTATTATTTTTTGCTCAAAACGTAGGGGTCCAGATAAAATGAACCGCGGACCACCTATTGGGAACCCTGCGCTAGGGACACACACACACACACACACACACACACACACTGAACAAAGCTTTGTGTTTACTGTGTTGGGGATTATTGGAGAGATGGGCTGTAGATACCATCTCCCCAGACACCCCTGGGCTGTAGATACCATCTCCCCAGACACCCCTGGGCTGTGGAGACCATCTCCCCAGAGACCCCTGGGCTGTAGAGACCATCTCCCCAGACACCCCTGGGCTGTAGATACCATCTCCCCAGACACCCCTGGGCTGTAGAGACCATCTCCCCAGACACCCCTGGGCTGTGGAGACCATCTCCCCAGACGCTGTAGAGACCATCTCCCCAGACACCCCTGGGCTGTAGAGACCATCTGCCCAGACACCCCTGGGCTGTAGAGACCATCTCCCCAGACACCCCTGGGCTGTGGAGACCATCTCCCCAGACGCTGTAGAGACCATCTCCCCAGACACCCCTGGGCTGTAGAGACCATCTCCCCAGACACCCCTGGGCTGTGGAGACCATCTCCCCAGACGCTGTAGAGACCATCTCCCCAGACACCCCTGGGCTGTAGAGACCATCTCCCCAGACACCCCTGGGCTGTAGAGACCATCTCCCCAGACACCCCTGGGCTGTGGAGACCATCTCCCCAGACGCTGTAGAGACCATCTCCCCAGACACCCCTGGGCTGTAGAGACCATCTCCCCAGAGACCCCTGGGCTGTAGAGACCATCTCCCCAGACACCCCTGGGCTGTAGAGACCATCTCCCCAGACACCCCTGGGCTGTGGAGACCATCTCCCCAGACGCTGTAGAGACCATCTCCCCAGACACCCCTGGGCTGTAGAGACCATCTCCCCAGACACCCCTGGGCTGTAGATACCATCTCCCCAGAGACCCCTGGGCTGTAGATACCATCTCCCCAGACACCCCTGGGCTGTGGAGACCATCTCCCCAGACACCCCTGGGCTGTAGATACCATCTCCCCAGACACCCCTGGGCTGTAGATACCATCTCCCCAGACACCCCTGGGCTGTAGAGACCATCTCCCCAGACACCCCTGGGCTGTAGAGACCATCTCCCCAGACACCCCTGGGCTGTAGATACCATCTCCCCAGACACCCCTGGGCTGTAGAGACCATCTCCCCAGACACCCCTGGGCTGTGGAGACCATCTCCCCAGACGCTGTAGAGACCATCTCCCCAGACACCCCTGGGCTGTAGAGACCATCTCCCCAGACACCCCTGGGCTGTAGAGACCATCTCCCCAGACACCCCTGGGCTGTAGAGACCATCTCCCCAGACACCCCTGGGCTGTAGAGACCATCTCCCCAGACACCCCTGGGCTGTGGAGACCATCTCCCCAGACGCTGTAGAGACCATCTCCCCAGACACCCCTGGGCTGTAGAGACCATCTCCCCAGACACCCCTGGGCTGTAGAGACCATCTCCCCAGACACCCCTGGGCTGTGGAGACCATCTCCCCAGACGCTGTAGAGACCATCTCCCCAGACGCTGTAGAGACCATCTCCCCAGACACCCCTGGGCTGTAGAGACCATCTCCCCAGACACCCCTGGGCTGTAGAGACCATCTCCCCAGACACCCCTGGGCTGTGGAGACCATCTCCCCAGACGCTGTAGAGACCATCTCCCCAGACACCCCTGGGCTGTAGAGACCATCTCCCCAGACACCCCTGGGCTGTAGATACCATCTCCCCAGAGACCCCTGGGCTGTAGATACCATCTCCCCAGAGACCCCTGGGCTGTGGAGACCATCTCCCCAGACACCCCTGGGCTGTAGATACCATCTCCCCAGACACCCCTGGGCTGTAGATACCATCTCCCCAGACACCCCTGGGCTGTAGAGACCATCTCCCCAGACACCCCTGGGCTGTAGAGACCATCTCCCCAGACGTTGTAGAGACCATCTCCCCAGACACCCCTGGGCTGTAGAGACCATCTCCCCAGAGACCCCTGGGCTGTAGAGACCATCTCCCCAGAGACCCCTGGGCTGTAGAGACCATCTCCCCAGACACCCCTGGGCTGTAGAGACCATCTCCCCAGAGACCCCTGGGCTGTAGAGACCATCTCCCCAGAGACCCCTGGGCTGTAGAGACCATCTCCCCAGACACCCCTGGGCTGTAGAGACCATCTCCCCAGAGACCCCTGGGCTGTAGAGACCATCTCCCCAGACACCCCTGGGCTGTAGATACCATCTCCCCAGACACCCCTGGGCTGTAGAGACCATCTCCCCAGAGACCCCTGGGCTGTAGAGACCATCTCCCTAGAGACCTTAATTGGGAATTAAATACCTGCCGTCATTACAATGCATTCCTCTGTTGATTCAGTTTAAACGGTTCACCAAGAGGTGATGGTTCAGTAAAGATACAGACAGCATTCCACAATGTGTCTTACATATTAGTTTAAACGGTTCACCAAGAGGTGATGGTTCACTAAAGATACAGACAGCATTCCACAATGTGTCTTACATATTATGACTCATATAAACACACCAGGATCAAAGCCTGGTTTTCTCATTTCATGCAGTGAGTCCTGGGTTATGTTCCACATGGCACCCTATTCCCTATATAGTGCACTACTTTAGACCAGAGAATGGCACCCTATTCCCTATATAGTGCACTACTTTAGACCAGAGAATGGCACCCTATTCCCTATATAGTGCACTACTTTAGACCAGAGAATGGCACCCTATTCCCTATATAGTGCACTACTTTAGACCAGAGAATGGCACCCTATTCCCTATATAGTGCACTACTTTAGACCAGAGAATGGCACCCTATTCCCTATATAGTGCACTACTTTAGACCAGAGAATGGCACCCTATTCCCTATATAGTGCACTACTTTAGACCAGAGAATGGCACCCTATTCCCTATATAGTGCACTACTTTAGACCAGAGAATGGCACCCTATTCCCTATATAGTGCACTACTTTAGACCAGGCTCCATAGGGAATATAGGGAATGGGATGTTGTCTCCAGTTGATTTAAACCCCAGGTAGCAGTAAAAACAGTGACATGACAGGTTCATCAGAGTAATGAGGAAAAATAAGACGTCATTCAGATATCTTTAAATAGCCGTTAGGACAAGGACACAGTCTGAACACAGAGTCCTGTTCTGTTTCACTGCTCTCAGGCAGGCAGACCAGCAGGCTAACACTCCAACAGGACACTGCCTCTCTCTCTGACCATTGGGACGTCTTTATTTTAGTGTGGTAGCTAGCTACTACCCGGTGTCCTGGTTTCTACAGAGCCTCTGTAGTCTGTACTGCTAGGCTTTACAGAGGCGCTGTACTGAACGGTGAGGTTACATCCCAAATGGCACCCTGTTCCCTAAATAGTGCACTACTTTAGACCAGAGCCTTATGATCTTATAGGGAATAGAGGCACCGTCCCGGCCCTCTATCTGCTATTGTCCCTTCATCCTGCACAGCAGCACTCTCTGGACAGCACCACTCTCTGGACAGCACCACTCTCTGGACAGCACCACTCTCTGGACAGCACCACTCTCTGGACAGCAGCACTCTCTGCACAGCACCACTCTCTGGACAGCACCACTCTCTGGACAGCACCACTCTCTGGACAGCACCACTCTCTGGACAGCAGCACTCTCTGGACAGCACCACTCTCTGGACAGCACCACTCTCTGGACAGCAGCACTCTCTGGACAGCACCACTCTCTGGACAGCACCACTCTCTGGACAGCAGCACTCTCTGGACAGCAGCACTCTCTGGACAGCAGCACTCTCTGGACAGCACCACTCTCTGGACAGCAGCACTCTCTGGACAGCAGCACTCTCTGCACAGCAGCACTCTCTGGACAGCAGCACTCTCTGGACAGCAGCACTCTCTGCACAGCACCACTCTCTGGACAGCAGCACTCTCTGGACAGCAGCACTCTCTGCACAGCAGCACTCTCTGGACAGCACCACTCTCTGGACAGCACCACTCTCTGGACAGCACCACTCTCTGGACAGCACCACTCTCTGCACAGCAGCACTCTCTGCACAGCAGCACTCTCTGGACAGCAGTACTCTCTGGACAGCACCACTCTCTGGACAGCACCACTCTCTGGACAGCACCACTCTCTGCACAGCACCACTCTCTGGACAGCAGCCCTCTCTGGACAGCACCACTCTCTGCACAGCAGCACTCTCTGCACAGCACCACTCTCTGCACAGCAGCACTCTCTGGACAGCAGCACTCTCTGCACAGCAGCACTCTCTGGACAGCAGCACTCTCTGGACAGCAGCACTCTCTGCACAGCAGCACTCTCTGCACAGCAGCACTCTCTGGACAGCACCACTCTCTGGACAGCACCACTCTCTGGACAGCACCACTCTCTGGACAGCACCACTCTCTGCACAGCACCACTCTCTGGACAGCAGCCCTCTCTGGACAGCACCACTCTCTGCACAGCACCACTCTCTGCACAGCAGCACTCTCTGCACAGCAGCACTCTCTGCACAGCACCACTCTCTGCACAGCAGCACTCTCTGGACAGCACCACTCTCTGCACAGCACCACTCTCTGGACAGCAGCACTCTCTGGACAGCAGCACTCTCTGCACAGCACCACTCTCTGCACAGCACCACTCTCTGCACAGCACCACTCTCTGCACAGCCCTTGACCCTGTTCTGTAATGACTTGGTGTCTTCAGAAAGTATTCCTTGACTTATTCCACTTTTTTATTTTTGTGTTCCAGCCTGAATTCAAAACAATGTTTTTCCTCCCCCATCTACACACACTCCCCCATAATGACGAAGTCAAAACGTGTTTTTAGAATTCTTTGCAAATGTATTGAAAATGAAATACAGAAATATCTAATTTACATCAATATTCATCCCCCTGAGTCAATACTTTGTAGAAGCACCTTTGGCAGCGATTACAGCTGTGAGTGTTTCTGGGTCAGTCTCTAACAGTTTTCCACTCCTGGATTGTACAATAACATCATGGTACAAACATTATTGGGCACAGACAACAGCACAAAGGGCAAGAAGGTAGAGACAACAATACATCACACGAAGCAGCCACAACTGTCAATAACAGCACTTACAGTTGACCGGGGCAGCTCTAGCAGGGCAGAAATTAGACAAACTGACTTGTTGGAAAGGTGGCATCCTATGACGGTGCCACGTTGAAAGTCACTAAGCTCTTCAGGAAGGCCATTCTACTGCCAATGTTTGTCTATGGAGATTGCATGGCTATGTACTCGATTTTATACACCTGTCAGCAACGGGTATGGCTGAAATAGCGGAATCCACTAATTTGAAGGTGTGTCCACATACTGTTGTGTGTGTATATACAGTTGAAGTCGGAAGTTTACATACACCTTAGCCAAATACATTTAAACTCAGTTTTTCACAATTCCTGACATTTAATCCTAGTAAAAATTCCCTGTCTTAGGTCAGTTAGGATCACCACTTTATTTTAAGAATGTGAAATATCAGAATAATAGTAGTGATTTATTTCAGCTTTTATTTCTTTCATCACATTCCCAGTGGGTCAGAAGTTTACATACACTCAATTAGTATTTGGTAGCGTTGCCTTTAACTTGGGTCAAATGTTTCGGGTAGCCTTCCACAAGCTTCCCACAATAAGTTGGGTGAATTTTGGCCCATTCCTCCTGACAGAGCTGGTGTAACTGAGTCAGGTTTGTAGGCCTCCTTGCTCGCACACGCTTTTTCAGTTCTGCCCACACATTTTCTATAGGATTGAGGTCAGGGCTTTGTTATGGCCACTCCAATACCTTGACTTTGTTGTCCTTAAGCCATTTTGCCACAACTTTGGAAGTATGCTTGGGGTCATTGTCCATTTGTGACCAAGCTTTAACTTCCTGACTGATGTCTTGAGATGTTGCTTCAATATATCCCCATAATTTTCCTTCCTCATGATGCCATCTATTTTGTGAAGTGCACCAGTCCCTCCTGTAGCAAAGCACCCCCACAGCATGACGTTGCCACCCCCGTGCTTCACGGTTGGGATGGTGTTCTTCGGCTTGCAAGCCTTCCCCTTTTTCCTCCAAACATAACGATGGTCATTATGGCCAAACAGTTCTATTTTTGTTTCATCAGACCAGAGGACATTTCTCCAAAAAGTACGATCTTTGTCCCCATGTGCAGTTGCAAACCGTAGTCTGGCTTTTTTATGGCGGTTTTGGAGCAGTGGCTTCTTCCTTGCTGAGCGGCCTTTCAGGTTATGTCGATATAGGACTCGTTTTACTGTGGATATAGATACTTTTGTACCTGATTCCTCCAGCATCTTCACAAGGTCCTTTGCTGTTGTTCTGGAATTGATTTGCACTTTTCGCACCAAAGTACGCTCATCTTTAGGAGACAGAACGCGTCTCCTTCCTGAGCGGTATGACGGCTGCGTGGTCCCATGGTGTTTATACTTGCGAACTATTGTTTGTACAGATGAACGTGGTACCTTCAGGCGTTTGGAAATTGCTCCCAAGGATGAACCAGACTTGTGGAGGCCTACAATTTATTTTCTGAGGTCTTGGCAGATTTATTTGGATTTTCCCATGATGTCAAGCAAAGAGGCACTGAGTTTGAAGGTAGGTCTTGAAATACATCCACCACAGGTACACCTCCAATTGACTCAAATGATGTCAATTAGCCTATCAGAAGCTTCTAAAGCCATGACATCATTTTCTGGAATTTTCCAAGCTGTTTAAAGGCACAGTCAATTTACTGTATGTAAACTTCTGACCCACTGGAATTGTGATACAGTGAATTATAAGTGAAATTATCTGTCTGTAAACAATTACTTGTGTCATGCACAAAGTAGATATCCTAACCGACTTGCCAAAACTATAGTTTGTTAACAAGACATTTGTGGAGTGGTTGAAAAACGAGTTTTAATGACTCCAACCTAAGTGAATGTAAACTTCCGACTTCAGCTGTATCGTGTAGCTTGGGTGTTCCAGTGTTTACAGTAGACTGTCTCACCTGAGATCATTTGTGGAGATACTTCTACAGTGACCAGATACTTCTACAGTGACCAGATACTTCTACAGTGACCAGATACTTCTACAGTGACCAGATACTTCTACAGTGACCAGATACTTCTACAGTGACCAGATACTTCTACAGTGACCAGATACTTCTACAGTGACCAGATACTTCTACAGTGACCAGATACTTCTACAGTGACCAGATACTTCTACAGTGACCAGATACTTCTACAGTGACCAGATACTTCTACAGTGAACAGATACTTCTACAGTGACCAGATACTTCTACAGTGACCAGATACTTCTACAGTGACCAGATACTTCTACAGTGACCAGATACTTCTACAGTGAACAGATACTTCTACAGTGACCAGATACTTCTACAGTGACCAGATACTTCTACAGTGACCAGATACTTCTACAGTGACCAGATACTTCTACAGTGACCAGATACTTCTACAGTGACCAGATACTTGTACAGTGACCAGATACTTCTACAGTGACCAGATACTTCTACAGTGACCAGATACTTCTACAGTGACCAGATACTTCTACAGTGAACAGATACTTCTACAGTGACCAGATACTTCTACAGTGACCAGATACTTCTACAGTGACCAGATACTTCTACAGTGACCAGATACTTCTACAGTGACCAGATACTTCTACAGTGACCAGATACTTCTACAGTGACCAGATACTTGTACAGTGACCAGATACTTCTACAGTGACCAGATACTTCTACAGTGAACAGATACTTCTACAGTGAACAGATACTTCTACAGTGACCAGATACTTCTACAGTGAACAGATACTTCTACAGTGAACAGTATAGTGCTATATATAGTGAACAGTATAGTGCCCTATATAGTGCACTACTTTAGACCAGAGAATGGCACCCTATTCCCTATATAGTGCACTACTTTAGACCAGGCTCCATAGGGAATATAGGGAATGGGATGTTGTCTCCAGTTGATTTAAACCCCAGGTAGCAGTAAAAACAGTGACATGACAGGTTCATCAGAGTAATGAGGAAAAATAAGACGTCATTCAGATATCTTTAAATAGCCGTTAGGACAAGGACACAGTCTGAACACAGAGTCCTGTTCTGTTTCACTGCTCTCAGGCAGGCAGACCAGCAGGCTAACACTCCAACAGGACACTGCCTCTCTCTCTGACCATTGGGACGTCTTTATTTTAGTGTGGTAGCTAGCTACTACCCGGTGTCCTGGTTTCTACAGAGCCTCTGTAGTCTGTACTGCTAGGCTTTACAGAGGCGCTGTACTGAACGGTGAGGTTACATCCCAAATGGCACCCTGTTCCCTAAATAGTGCACTACTTTAGACCAGAGCCTTATGATCTTATAGGGAATAGAGGCACCGTCCCGGCCCTCTATCTGCTATTGTCCCTTCATCCTGCACAGCAGCACTCTCTGGACAGCACCACTCTCTGGACAGCACCACTCTCTGGACAGCACCACTCTCTGGACAGCACCACTCTCTGGACAGCAGCACTCTCTGCACAGCACCACTCTCTGGACAGCACCACTCTCTGGACAGCACCACTCTCTGGACAGCACCACTCTCTGGACAGCAGCACTCTCTGGACAGCAGCACTCTCTGGACAGCACCACTCTCTGGACAGCACCACTCTCTGGACAGCACCACTCTCTGGACAGCACCACTCTCTGGACAGCACCACTCTCTGGACAGCAGCACTCTCTGGACAGCAGCACTCTCTGGACAGCAGCACTCTCTGGACAGCACCACTCTCTGGACAGCAGCACTCTCTGGACAGCAGCACTCTCTGCACAGCAGCACTCTCTGGACAGCAGCACTCTCTGGACAGCAGCACTCTCTGCACAGCACCACTCTCTGGACAGCAGCACTCTCTGGACAGCAGCACTCTCTGCACAGCAGCACTCTCTGGACAGCACCACTCTCTGGACAGCACCACTCTCTGGACAGCACCACTCTCTGGACAGCACCACTCTCTGCACAGCAGCACTCTCTGCACAGCAGCACTCTCTGGACAGCAGTACTCTCTGGACAGCACCACTCTCTGGACAGCACCACTCTCTGGACAGCACCACTCTCTGCACAGCAGCACTCTCTGGACAGCAGCCCTCTCTGGACAGCAGCCCTCTCTGCACAGCACCACTCTCTGCACAGCAGCACTCTCTGGACAGCAGCACTCTCTGCACAGCAGCACTCTCTGGACAGCAGCACTCTCTGGACAGCAGCACTCTCTGCACAGCAGCACTCTCTGGACAGCAGCACTCTCTGGACAGCACCACTCTCTGGACAGCACCACTCTCTGGACAGCACCACTCTCTGGACAGCACCACTCTCTGCACAGCACCACTCTCTGGACAGCAGCCCTCTCTGGACAGCACCACTCTCTGCACAGCACCACTCTCTGCACAGCAGCACTCTCTGCACAGCACCACTCTCTGCACAGCACCACTCTCTGCACAGCAGCACTCTCTGGACAGCACCACTCTCTGCACAGCACCACTCTCTGGACAGCAGCACTCTCTGGACAGCAGCACTCTCTGCACAGCACCACTCTCTGCACAGCACCACACTCTGCACAGCACCACTCTCTGCACAGCCCTTGACCCTGTTCTGTAATGACTTGGTGTCTTCAGAAAGTATTCCTTGACTTATTCCACTTTTTTATTTTTGTGTTCCAGCCTGAATTCAAAACAATGTTTTTCCTCCCCCATCTACACACACTCCCCCATAATGACGAAGTCAAAACGTGTTTTTAGAATTCTTTGCAAATGTATTGAAAATGAAATACAGAAATATCTAATTTACATCAATATTCATCCCCCTGAGTCAATACTTTGTAGAAGCACCTTTGGCAGCGATTACAGCTGTGAGTGTTTCTGGGTCAGTCTCTAACAGTTTTCCACTCCTGGATTGTACAATAACATCATGGTACAAACATTATTGGGCACAGACAACAGCACAAAGGGCAAGAAGGTAGAGACAACAATACATCACACGAAGCAGCCACAACTGTCAATAACAGCACTTACAGTTGACCGGGGCAGCTCTAGCAGGGCAGAAATTAGACAAACTGACTTGTTGGAAAGGTGGCATCCTATGACGGTGCCACGTTGAAAGTCACTAAGCTCTTCAGGAAGGCCATTCTACTGCCAATGTTTGTCTATGGAGATTGCATGGCTATGTACTCGATTTTATACACCTGTCAGCAACGGGTATGGCTGAAATAGCGGAATCCACTAATTTGAAGGTGTGTCCACATACTGTTGTGTGTGTATATACAGTTGAAGTCGGAAGTTTACATACACCTTAGCCAAATACATTTAAACTCAGTTTTTCACAATTCCTGACATTTAATCCTAGTAAAAATTCCCTGTCTTAGGTCAGTTAGGATCACCACTTTATTTTAAGAATGTGAAATATCAGAATAATAGTAGTGATTTATTTCAGCTTTTATTTCTTTCATCACATTCCCAGTGGGTCAGAAGTTTACATACACTCAATTAGTATTTGGTAGCGTTGCCTTTAACTTGGGTCAAATGTTTCGGGTAGCCTTCCACAAGCTTCCCACAATAAGTTGGGTGAATTTTGGCCCATTCCTCCTGACAGAGCTGGTGTAACTGAGTCAGGTTTGTAGGCCTCCTTGCTCGCACACGCTTTTTCAGTTCTGCCCACACATTTTCTATAGGATTGAGGTCAGGGCTTTGTGATGGCCACTCCAATACCTTGACTTTGTTGTCCTTAAGCCATTTTGCCACAACTTTGGAAGTATGCTTGGGGTCATTGTCCATTTGTGACCAAGCTTTAACTTCCTGACTGATGTCTTGAGATGTTGCTTCAATATATCCCCATAATTTTCCTTCCTCATGATGCCATCTATTTTGTGAAGTGCACCAGTCCCTCCTGTAGCAAAGCACCCCCACAGCATGACGTTGCCACCCCCGTGCTTCACGGTTGGGATGGTGTTCTTCGGCTTGCAAGCCTTCCCCTTTTTCCTCCAAACATAACGATGGTCATTATGGCCAAACAGTTCTATTTTTGTTTCATCAGACCAGAGGACATTTCTCCAAAAAGTACGATCTTTGTCCCCATGTGCAGTTGCAAACCGTAGTCTGGCTTTTTTATGGCGGTTTTGGAGCAGTGGCTTCTTCCTTGCTGAGCGGCCTTTCAGGTTATGTCGATATAGGACTCGTTTTACTGTGGATATAGATACTTTTGTACCTGATTCCTCCAGCATCTTCACAAGGTCCTTTGCTGTTGTTCTGGAATTGATTTGCACTTTTCGCACCAAAGTACGCTCATCTTTAGGAGACAGAACGCGTCTCCTTCCTGAGCGGTATGACGGCTGCGTGGTCCCATGGTGTTTATACTTGCGAACTATTGTTTGTACAGATGAACGTGGTACCTTCAGGCGTTTGGAAATTGCTCCCAAGGATGAACCAGACTTGTGGAGGCCTACAATTTATTTTCTGAGGTCTTGGCAGATTTATTTGGATTTTCCCATGATGTCAAGCAAAGAGGCACTGAGTTTGAAGGTAGGTCTTGAAATACATCCACCACAGGTACACCTCCAATTGACTCAAATGATGTCAATTAGCCTATCAGAAGCTTCTAAAGCCATGACATCATTTTCTGGAATTTTCCAAGCTGTTTAAAGGCACAGTCAATTTACTGTATGTAAACTTCTGACCCACTGGAATTGTGATACAGTGAATTATAAGTGAAATTATCTGTCTGTAAACAATTACTTGTGTCATGCACAAAGTAGATATCCTAACCGACTTGCCAAAACTATAGTTTGTTAACAAGACATTTGTGGAGTGGTTGAAAAACGAGTTTTAATGACTCCAACCTAAGTGAATGTAAACTTCCGACTTCAGCTGTATCGTGTAGCTTGGGTGTTCCAGTGTTTACAGTAGACTGTCTCACCTGAGATCATTTGTGGAGATACTTCTACAGTGACCAGATACTTCTACAGTGACCAGATACTTCTACAGTGACCAGATACTTCTACAGTGACCAGATACTTCTACAGTGACCAGATACTTCTACAGTGACCAGATACTTCTACAGTGACCAGATACTTCTACAGTGACCAGATACTTCTACAGTGACCAGATACTTCTACAGTGACCAGATACTTCTACAGTGACCAGATACTTCTACAGTGACCAGATACTTCTACAGTGACCAGATACTTCTACAGTGACCAGATACTTCTACAGTGACCAGATACTTCTACAGTGACCAGATACTTCTACAGTGACCAGATACTTCTACAGTGACCAGATACTTCTACAGTGACCAGATACTTCTACAGTGACCAGATACTTCTACAGTGACCAGATACTTGTACAGTGACCAGATACTTCTACAGTGACCAGATACTTCTACAGTGAACAGATACTTCTACAGTGAACAGATACTTCTACAGTGAACAGATACTTCTACAGTGACCAGATACTTCTACAGTGAACAGATACTTCTACAGTGAACAGATACTTCTACAGTGAACAGATACTTCTACAGTGAACAGATACTTGTACAGTGACCAGATACTTGTACAGTGACCAGATACTTCTACAGTGACCAGATACTTCTACAGTGACCAGATACTTCTACAGTGACCAGATACTTCTACAGTGACCAGATACTTGTACAGTGACCAGATACTTGTACAGTGACCAGATACTTGTACAGTGACCAGATACTTGTACAGTGACCAGATACTTCTACAGTGACCAGATACTTCTACAGTGACCAGATACTTGTACAGTGACCAGATACTTGTACAGTGACCAGATACTTGTACAGTGACCAGATACTTGTACAGTGACCAGATACTTGTACAGTGACCAGATACTTGTACAGTGACCAGATACTTGTACAGTGACCAGATACTTGTACAGTGACCAGATACTTGTACAGTGACCAGATACTTGTACAGTGACCAGATACTTCTACAGTGACCAGATACTTGTACAGTGAACAGTGACATCTCACACCTTTCTGTGTCTTGAGACCCTGTCGTTGTCTTCTGAACAGAAATACCCACAAGCCTTAGCAGTCATTATCACCTCTAGTTTAGCATGGAGAACAAGCCTTAGCAGTCATTATCACCTCTCTAGTTTAGCATGGAGAACAAGCCTTAGCAGTCATTATCACCTCTAGTTTAGCATGGAGAACAAGCCTTAGCAGTCATTATCACCTCTAGTTTAGCATGGAGAACAAGCCTTAGCAGTCATTATCACCTCTAGTTTAGCATGGAGAACAAGCCTTAGCAGTCATTATCACCTCTAGTTTAGCATGGAGAACAAGCCTTAGCAGTCATTATCACCTCTAGTTTAGCATGGAGAACAAGCCTTAGCAGTCATTATCACCTCTAGTTTAGCATGGAGAACAAGCCTTAGCAGTCATTATCACCTCTAGTTTAGCATGGAGAACAAGCCTTAGCATTCATTATCACCTCTAGTTTAGCATGGAGAACAAGCCTTAGCAGTCATTATCACCTCTAGTTTAGCATGGAGAACAAGCCTTAGCATTCATTATCACCTCTAGTTTAGCATGGAGAACAAGCCTTAGCAGTCATTATCACCTCTAGTTTAGCATGGAGAACAAGCCTTAGCAGTCAATATCACTTCTAGTTTAGCATGGAGAACAAGCCTTAGCAGTCAATATCACCTCTAGTTTAGCATGGAGAACAAGCCTTAGCAGTCATTATCACCTCTCTAGTTTAGCATGGAGAACAAGCCTTAGCAGTCATTATCACCTCTAGTTTAGCATGGAGAACAAGCCTTAGCAGTCATTATCACCTCTCTAGTTTAGCATGGAGAACAAGCCTTAGCAGTCATTATCGCCTCTCTAGTTTAACACAGAGAGAGACCGACACACACACACACACACACACACAGACCGAGACTGAAACAGACAGACAGTGAAACAGGACAATTAGTTGTCAACTGATTTGTCTGTTCTTTCCTGTGTGTGTGTTTAGGTCTCGTTCCCGGGCACCAGCAGGGTGTGTATGCAGGCTGTCCTGGAGTATCTCTACACCAATCAGCTGTGTCCCATGGCAGAGCTGGACCCCATGGAGCTGACGGCCCTGGCTAACAGACTCTGTCTCCCCAGACTGACTGCTCTGACAGGTACTAACCATAACCATAACCCTGGCTAACAGACTGTCTCCCCAGACTGACTGCTCTGACAGGTACTAACCATAACCATAACCCTGGCTAACAGACTGTCTCCCCAGACTGACTGCTCTGACAGGTACTAACCATAACCATAACCCTGGCTAACAGACTGTCTCCCCAGACTGACTGCTCTGACAGGTACTAACCATAACCATAACCCTGGCTAACAGACTCTGTCTCCCCAGCCTGACTGCTCTGACAGGTACTAACCATAACCATAACCCTGGCTAACAGACTGTCTCCCCAGACTGACTGCTCTGACAGGTACTAACCATAACCCTGGCTAACAGACTGTCTCCCCAGACTGACTGCTCTGACAGGTACTAACCATAACCCTGGCTAACAGACTGTCTCCCCAGACTGACTGCTCTGACAGGTACTAACCATAACCCTGGCTAACAGACTGTCTCCCCAGACTGACTGCTCTGACAGGTACTAACCATAACCATAACCCTGGCTAACAGACTGTCTCCCCAGACTGACTGCTCTGACAGGTACTAACCATAACCCTGGCTAACAGACTGTCTCCCCAGACTGACTGCTCTGACAGGTACTAACCATAACCATAACCCTGGCTAACAGACTGTCTCCCCAGACTGACTGCTCTGACAGGTACTAACCATAACCCTGGCTAACAGACTGTCTCCCCAGACTGACTGCTCTGACAGGTACTAACCATAACCATAACCCTGGCTAACAGACTGTCTCCCCAGACTGACTGCTCTGACAGGTACTAACCATAACCATAACCCTGGCTAACAGACTGTCTCCCCAGACTGACTGCTCTGACAGTTACTAACCATAACCATAACCCTGGCTAACAGACTGTCTCCCCAGACTGACTGCTCTGACAGGTACTAACCATAACCCTGGCTAACAGACTGTCTCCCCAGACTGACTGCTCTGACAGGTACTAACCATAACCCTGGCTAACAGACTGTCTCCCCAGACTGACTGCTCTGACAGGTACTAACCATAACCCTGGCTAACAGACTGTCTCCCCAGACTGACTGCTCTGACAGGTACTAACCATAACCATAACCCTGGCTAACAGACTGTCTCCCCAGACTGACTGCTCTGACAGGTACTAACCATAACCATAACCCTGGCTAACAGACTGTCTCCCCAGACTGACTGCTCTGACAGGTACTAACCATAACCCTGGCTAACAGACTGTCTCCCCAGACTGACTGCTCTGACAGGTACTAACCATAACCATAACCCTGGCTAACAGACTGTCTCCCCAGACTGACTGCTCTGACAGGTACTAACCATAACCATAACCCTGGCTAACAGACTGTCTCCCCAGACTGACTGCTCTGACAGGTACTAACCATAACCCTGGCTAACAGACTGTCTCCCCAGACTGACTGCTCTGACAGGTACTAACCATAACCCTGGCTAACAGACTGTCTCCCCAGACTGACTGCTCTGACAGGTACTAACCATAACCCTGGCTAACAGACTGTCTCCCCAGACTGACTGCTCTGACAGGTACTAACCATAACCATAACCCTGGCTAACAGACTGTCTCCCCAGACTGACTGCTCTGACAGGTACTAACCATAACCATAACCCTGGCTAACAGACTGTCTCCCCAGACTGACTGCTCTGACAGGTACTAACCATAACCATAACCCTGGCTAACAGACTGTCTCCCCAGACTGACTGCTCTGACAGGTACTAACCATAACCCTGGCTAACAGACTGTCTCCCCAGACTGACTGCTCTGACAGGTACTAACCATAACCCTGGCTAACAGACTGTCTCCCCAGACTGACTGCTCTGACAGGTACTAACCATAACCCTGGCTAACAGACTGTCTCCCCAGACTGACTGCTCTGACAGGTACTAACCATAACCCTGGCTAACAGACTGTCTCCCCAGACTGACTGCTCTGACAGGTACTAACCATAACCATAACCCTGGCTAACAGACTGTCTCCCCAGACTGACTGCTCTGACAGGTACTAACCATAACCCTGGCTAACAGACTGTCTCCCCAGACTGACTGCTCTGACAGGTACTAACCATAACCATAACCCTGGCTAACAGACTGTCTCCCCAGACTGACTGCTCTGACAGGTACTAACCATAACCCTGGCTAACAGACTGTCTCCCCAGACTGACTGCTCTGACAGGTACTAACCATAACCCTGGCTAACAGACTGTCTCCCCAGACTGACTGCTCTGACCGGTACTAACCATAACCCTGGCTAACAGACTGTCTCCCCAGACTGACTGCTCTGACAGGTACTAACCATAACCCTGGCTAACAGACTGTCTCCCCAGACTGACTGCTCTGACAGGTACTAACCATAACCATAACCCTGGCTAACAGACTGTCTCCCCAGACTGACTGCTCTGACAGGTACTAACCATAACCATAACCCTGGCTAACAGACTGTCTCCCCAGACTGACTGCTCTGACAGTTACTAACCATAACCATAACCCTGGCTAACAGACTGTCTCCCCAGACTGACTGCTCTGACAGGTACTAACCATAACCCTGGCTAACAGACTGTCTCCCCAGACTGACTGCTCTGACAGGTACTAACCATAACCCTGGCTAACATACTGTCTCCCCAGACTGACTGCTCTGACAGGTACAAACCATAACCCTGGCTAACAGACTGTCTCCCCAGACTGACTGCTCTGACAGGTACTAACCATAACCCTGGCTAACAGACTGTCTCCCCAGACTGACTGCTCTGACAGGTACTAACCATAACCATAACCCTGGCTAACAGACTGTCTCCCCAGACTGACTGCTCTGACAGGTACTAACCATAACCATAACCCTGGCTAACAGACTGTCTCCCCAGACTGACTGCTCTGACAGGTACTAACCATAACCATAACCCTGGCTAACAGACTGTCTCCCCAGACTGACTGCTCTGACAGGTACTAACCATAACCCTGGCTAACAGACTGTCTCCCCAGCCTGACTGCTCTGACAGGTACTAACCATAACCATAACCCTGGCTAACAGACTGTCTCCCCAGACTGACTGCTCTGACAGGTACTAACCATAACCCTGGCTAACAGACTGTCTCCCCAGACTGACTGCTCTGACAGGTACTAACCATAACCATAACCCTGGCTAACAGACTGTCTCCCCAGACTGACTGCTCTGACAGGTACTAACCATAACCCTGGCTAACAGACTGTCTCCCCAGACTGACTGCTCTGACAGGTACTAACCATAACCATAACCCTGGCTAACAGACTGTCTCCCCAGACTGACTGCTCTGACAGGTACTAACCATAACCATAACCCTGGCTAACAGACTGTCTCCCCAGACTGACTGCTCTGACAGGTACTAACCATAACCCTGGCTAACAGACTGTCTCCCCAGACTGACTGCTCTGACAGGTACTAACCATAACCATAACCCTGGCTAACAGACTGTCTCCCCAGACTGACTGCTCTGACAGGTACTAACCATAACCATAACCCTGGCTAACAGACTGTCTCCCCAGACTGACTGCTCTGACAGGTACTAACCATAACCCTGGCTAACAGACTGTCTCCCCAGACTGACTGCTCTGACAGGTACTAACCATAACCATAACCCTGGCTAACAGACTGTCTCCCCAGACTGACTGCTCTGACAGGTACTAACCATAACCATAACCCTGGCTAACAGACTGTCTCCCCAGACTGACTGCTCTGACAGGTACTAACCATAACCCTGGCTAACAGACTGTCTCCCCAGACTGACTGCTCTGACAGGTACTAACCATAACCCTGGCTAACAGACTGTCTCCCCAGACTGACTGCTCTGACAGGTACTAACCATAACCCTGGCTAACAGACTGTCTCCCCAGACTGACTGCTCTGACAGGTACTAACCATAACCATAACCCTGGCTAACAGACTGTCTCCCCAGACTGACTGCTCTGACAGGTACTAACCATAACCATAACCCTGGCTAACAGACTGTCTCCCCAGACTGACTGCTCTGACAGGTACTAACCATAACCATAACCCTGGCTAACAGACTGTCTCCCCAGACTGACTGCTCTGACAGGTACTAACCATAACCCTGGCTAACAGACTGTCTCCCCAGACTGACTGCTCTGACAGGTACTAACCATAACCCTGGCTAACAGACTGTCTCCCCAGACTGACTGCTCTGACAGGTACTAACCATAACCCTGGCTAACAGACTGTCTCCCCAGACTGACTGCTCTGACAGGTACTAACCATAACCATAACCCTGGCTAACAGACTGTCTCCCCAGACTGACTGCTCTGACAGGTACTAACCATAACCCTGGCTAACATACTGTCTCCCCAGACTGACTGCTCTGACAGGTACTAACCATAACCCTGGCTAACAGACTGTCTCCCCAGACTGACTGCTCTGACAGGTACTAACCATAACCCTGGCTAACAGACTGTCTCCCCAGACTGACTGCTCTGACAGGTACTAACCATAACCATAACCCTGGCTAACAGACTGTCTCCCCAGATTGACTGCTCTGACAGGTACTAACCATAACCCTGGCTAACAGACTGTCTCCCCAGACTGACTGCTCTGACAGGTACTAACCATAACCATAACCCTGGCTAACAGACTGTCTCCCCAGACTGACTGCTCTGACAGGTACTAACCATAACCATAACCCTGGCTAACAGACTGTCTCCCCAGACTGACTGCTCTGACAGGTACTAACCATAACCCTGGCTAACAGACTGTCTCCCCAGACTGACTGCTCTGACAGGTACTAACCATAACCATAACCCTGGCTAACAGACTGTCTCCCCAGACTGACTGCTCTGACAGGTACTAACCATAACCATAACCCTGGCTAACAGACTGTCTCCCCAGACTGACTGCTCTGACAGGTACTAACCATAACCCTGGCTAACAGACTGTCTCCCCAGACTGACTGCTCTGACAGGTACTAACCATAACCCTGGCTAACAGACTGTCTCCCCAGACTGACTGCTCTGACAGGTACTAACCATAACCATAACCCTGGCTAACAGACTGTCTCCCCAGACTGACTGCTCTGACAGGTACTAACCATAACCATAACCCTGGCTAACAGACTGTCTCCCCAGACTGACTGCTCTGACAGGTACTAACCATAACCATAACCCTGGCTAACAGACTGTCTCCCCAGACTGACTGCTCTGACAGGTACTAACCATAACCATAACCCTGGCTAACAGACTGTCTCCCCAGACTGACTGCTCTGACAGGTACTAACCATAACCATAACCCTGGCTAACAGACTGTCTCCCCAGACTGACTGCTCTGACAGGTACTAACCATAACCATAACCCTGGCTAACAGACTGTCTCCCCAGACTGACTGCTCTGACAGGTACTAACCATAACCCTGGCTAACAGACTGTCTCCCCAGACTGACTGCTCTGACAGGTACTAACCATAACCCTGGCTAACAGACTGTCTCCCCAGACTGACTGCTCTGACAGGTACTAACCATAACCCTGGCTAACAGACTGTCTCCCCAGACTGACTGCTCTGACAGGTACTAACCATAACCCTGGCTAACAGACTGTCTCCCCAGACTGACTGCTCTGACAGGTACTAACCATAACCATAACCCTGGCTAACAGACTCTGTCTCCCCAGACTGACTGCTCTGACAGGTACTAACCATAACCCTGGCTAACAGACTGTCTCCCCAGACTGACTGCTCTGACAGGTACTAACCATAACCCTGGCTAACAGACTGTCTCCCCAGACTGACTGCTCTGACAGGTACTAACCATAACCATAACCCTGGCTAACAGACTGTCTCCCCAGACTGACTGCTCTGACAGGTACTAACCATAACCCTGGCTAACAGACTGTCTCCCCAGACTGACTGCTCTGACAGGTACTAACCATAACCCTGGCTAACAGACTGTCTCCCCAGACTGACTGCTCTGACAGGTACTAACCATAACCATAACCCTGGCTAACAGACTGTCTCCCCAGACTGACTGCTCTGACGGGTACTAACCATAACCATAACCCTGGCTAACAGACTGTCTCCCCAGACTGACTGCTCTGACAGGTACTAACCATAACCCTGGCTAACAGACTGTCTCCCCAGACTGGCTGCTCTGACAGGTACTAACCATAACCCTGGCTAACAGACTGTCTCCCCAGACTGACTGCTCTGACAGGTACTAACCATAACCATAACCCTGGCTAACAGACTGTCTCCCCAGACTGACTGCTCTGACAGGTACTAACCATAACCCTGGCTAACAGACGGTCTCCCCAGACTGACTGCTCTGACAGGTACTAACCATAACCATAACCCTGGCTAACAGACTGTCTCCCCAGACTGACTGCTCTGACAGGTACTAACCATAACCCTGGCTAACAGACTGTCTCCCCAGACTGACTGCTCTGACAGGTACTAACCATAACCATAACCCTGGCTAACAGACTGTCTCCCCAGACTGACTGCTCTGACAGGTACTAACCATAACCATAACCCTGGCTAACAGACTGTCTCCCCAGACTGACTGCTCTGACAGGTACTAACCATAACCCTGGCTAACAGACTGTCTCCCCAGACTGACTGCTCTGACAGGTACTAACCATAACCATAACCCTGGCTAACAGACTGTCTCCCCAGACTGACTGCTCTGACAGGTACTAACCATAACCATAACCCTGGCTAACAGACTGTCTCCCCAGACTGACTGCTCTGACAGGTACTAACCATAACCCCTGGCTAACAGACTGTCTCCCCAGACTGACTGCTCTGACAGGTACTAACCATAACCCTGGCTAACAGACTGTCTCCCCAGACTGACTGCTCTGACAGGTACTAACCATAACCATAACCCTGGCTAACAGACTGTCTCCCCAGACTGACTGCTCTGACAGGTACTAACCATAACCATAACCCTGGCTAACAGACTGTCTCCCCAGACTGACTGCTCTGACAGGTACTAACCATAACCATAACCCTGGCTAACAGACTGTCTCCCCAGACTGACTGCTCTGACAGGTACTAACCATAACCATAACCCTGGCTAACAGACTGTCTCCCCAGACTGACTGCTCTGACAGGTACTAACCATAACCATAACCCTGGCTAACAGACTGTCTCCCCAGACTGACTGCTCTGACAGGTACTAACCATAACCCTGGCTAACAGACTGTCTCCCCAGACTGACTGCTCTGACAGGTACTAACCATAACCCTGGCTAACAGACTGTCTCCCCAGACTGACTGCTCTGACAGGTACTAACCATAACCCTGGCTAACAGACTGTCTCCCCAGACTGACTGCTCTGACAGGTACTAACCATAACCATAACCCTGGCTAACAGACTGTCTCCCCAGACTGACTGCTCTGACAGGTACTAACCATAACCCTGGCTAACAGACTGTCTCCCCAGACTGACTGCTCTGACAGGTACTAACCATAACCCTGGCTAACAGACTGTCTCCCCAGACTGACTGCTCTGACAGGTACTAACCATAACCCTGGCTAACAGACTGTCTCCCCAGACTGACTGCTCTGACAGGTACTAACCATAACCATAACCCTGGCTAACAGACTGTCTCCCCAGACTGACTGCTCTGACAGGTACTAACCATAACCCTGGCTAACAGACTGTCTCCCCAGACTGACTGCTCTGACAGGTACTAACCATAACCATAACCCTGGCTAACAGACTGTCTCCCCAGACTGACTGCTCTGACAGGTACTAACCATAACCATAACCCTGGCTAACAGACTGTCTCCCCAGACTGACTGCTCTGACAGGTACTAACCATAACCCTGGCTAACAGACTGTCTCCCCAGACTGACTGCTCTGACAGGTACTAACCATAACCCTGGCTAACAGACTGTCTCCCCAGACTGACTGCTCTGACAGGTACTAACCATAACCATAACCCTGGCTAACAGACTGTCTCCCCAGACTGACTGCTCTGACAGGTACTAACCATAACCCTGGCTAACAGACTGTCTCCCCAGACTGACTGCTCTGACAGGTACTAACCATAACCCTGGCTAACAGACTGTCTCCCCAGACTGACTGCTCTGACAGGTACTAACCATAACAACCCTGGCTAACAGACTGTCTCCCCAGACTGACTGCTCTGACAGGTACTAACCATAACCATAACCCTGGCTAACAGACTGTCTCCCCAGACTGACTGCTCTGACAGGTACTAACCATAACCCTGGCTAACAGACTGTCTCCCCAGACTGACTGCTCTGACAGGTACTAACCATAACCCTGGCTAACAGACTGTCTCCCCAGACTGACTGCTCTGACAGGTACTAACCATAACCATAACCCTGGCTAACAGACTGTCTCCCCAGACTGACTGCTCTGACAGGTACTAACCATAACCCTGGCTAACAGACTGTCTCCCCAGACTGACTGCTCTGACAGGTACTAACCATAACCCTGGCTAACAGACTGTCTCCCCAGACTGACTGCTCTGACAGGTACTAACCATAACCATAACCCTGGCTAACAGACTGTCTCCCCAGACTGACTGCTCTGACAGGTACTAACCATAACCATAACCCTGGCTAACAGACTGTCTCCCCAGACTGACTGCTCTGACAGGTACTAACCATAACCCCTGGCTAACAGACTGTCTCCCCAGACTGACTGCTCTGACAGGTACTAACCATAACCCTGGCTAACAGACTGTCTCCCCAGACTGACTGCTCTGACAGGTACTAACCATAACCATAACCCTGGCTAACAGACTGTCTCCCCAGACTGACTGCTCTGACAGGTACTAACCATAAACCCTGGCTAACAGACTGTCTCCCCAGACTGACTGCTCTGACAGGTACTAACCATAACCATAACCCTGGCTAACAGACTCTGTCTCCCCAGACTGACTGCTCTGACAGGTACTAACCATAACCATAACCCTGGCTAACAGACTGTCTCCCCAGACTGACTGCTCTGACAGGTACTAACCATAACCCAACTGGCTAACAGACTGTCTCCCCAGACTGACTGCTCTGACAGGTACTAACCATAACATAACCCTGGCTAACAGACTGTCTCCCCAGACTGACTGCTCTGACAGGTACTAACCATAACCATAACCCTGGCTAACAGACTGTCTCCCCAGACTGACTGCTCTGACAGGTACTAACCATAACCATAACCCTGGCTAACAGACTGTCTCCCCAGACTGACTGCTCTGACAGGTACTAACCATAACCATAACCCTGGCTAACAGACTGTCTCCCCAGACTGACTGCTCTGACAGGTACTAACCATAACCATAACCCTGGCTAACAGACTGTCTCCCCAGACTGACTGCTCTGACAGGTACTAACCATAACCATAACCCTGGCTAACAGACTGTCTCCCCAGACTGACTGCTCTGACAGGTACTAACCAT